>NC_138207.1:40257699-40520199 GCF_964194415.1 Vipera berus
AGGTTATATAAAGGAACAGAGGAAAAGGCACGATAGGAGATGCCATTTTTTATTGGGCTAGAATGAAGTGGTGAGTGATTAGCTGGCATTTATAGCCAGGTGAGGTCATGTTTTTCTTGATCTTTTTGCTTGAATAGTAAGTGGTTGACTTCATTCCTTGAGTGATGGATGAGGCAGGAAACTGCTCGCTATATTAATAGGAAATGAGCAAGGAGCAAACCAAATTTTCTGCAGGTATTCCTACTTTGGCCAGTGTAGGAGACAAGCCAGGTTTAGCCAGGGACTCTTGGTCATAGACTACTAGAAATGGTCTACTCTCTAATCCAATGGCAACTAAAAAAAAGAATTATTCTTATCAAATCCCTTAATCTTTGGAAAGTGAAGATCTAGATGAAAGTAAAGACCTGAAATAACAATGTTTTTATTATAATGGAGACAGTTAGGTCTAGTAGTTAATTAACCAGACTAGAAACCAGGAGACCTGAATTTTAGTCCTGATTTTGCATGAAAGCTGACTGGGTGACTAGTTACTCAGCCCAACCCACCTCACATGGTGGTTGTTCTGAGGAAATAGGAGTAGGAAGGAGTATAGGGATACTCATCACCTTGAGTTATTTATAAAAAAATAAAGGGATGAAATAATAAACAAACAAACAAACAAACTATAAATGCAGTTATGTGTTATATAAGATACCCACGTTTTTAGACAGAAGATATTACTACTAGAAAACTTTAATGACAATGAAGGAATAAAGACGTGAAGAAACCAGACTACCTGAACCAAACATAGCATAATATTTTCATGAGAAGAAAACCTCTCTTACTGAGGGCCAATATTCAATACAAAAATATTATGCAAATATTGATTTATGTAGTGGTCTACTAAAGCTTAATCAATACATTTACTTTGTTTTTTTATTGAAGTAGCTGATTAGACATTTAATGAATGGGTATAATTTCAGTACTGTAATCAAAATGTTATTTGGCTTTGAGTCAATATAAAGGGGGGGGGATGACATTGCCATAGGTGTATACTATAGGCCGCCCAACCAAACAGAGGAACTAGATGAACTTTTTGCTAGTCAGCTAACTAAGGTATGTAGGAAGCACATCACAATAGTAATGGGGGACTTTAATTACCCTGACATTAAGTGGGAGACAAACTCTGCACCAAGTGGAAGATCAAACAGATTCCTGACAAACCTAGCAGACAACTTTGTCTCCCAAAAAGTAAAGAAGGGAACTAGGGGATTAGCCTATTGGATCTAATCCTCACTAACAGAGATGAAATGATGGAAGGTGTTGAAGCCACAGGAACCTTGGAGGGAAGTGATTGTACAATATTGGAATTCAATATTATGGAAGCACAAGCAATTAGAAGACAGTCAAACTAGAGTCTTGGACTTTAAGAGAGCTAATTTCAATAAACCTAGAGAGGGCTTGGGAAGGATTCCATGGATGAGAATCCTCAAGGGGAAAACAACTCACGAAGCTTGGGAAATTTTGAAAAGTGAGATAATAAAAGCCCAATCTAAGACAATACCAATGAAGAAGAAAAATAACAGCTCTCAAAAGAAACCAGCATGGCTGCATAAAGAACTTTCTGATAAATTGAAAGATAACAAGGACAAGTATAAAAAGTGGAAAGAGGGGCACATAACTAAAGCAGAATATCAGCAAATAGTCTGAGCCTGCAAAGATGAAGTGAGAAAGCTAAGGCTCAAAATGAACTAAGGCTTGCGACCAAAGTCAAAAATAACAAAAAAAGGCTTCTTTCAACATGTAAAAAACAAGAAAAAAGTTAAGGAAATGATTGGTCCATTAGTGGGAGAAAATGGCAAGGAGGTGACAAGCAGCAGGGAGAAAGCAGAACTATTTAACTCGTTTTTTGCATCTGTCTTTACACAAAGGGAAAAAACAGTCTGACCTATCAAAAACAGTACCATAAAAACAGATTAGAAACACAAGTTAAAATAGGCAAGAAAATGGTAAGTAAGCACCTGTCCAGCCTAGACAAGTTCAAATCACCAGGACTAGATGGATTACACCCCAAGGTTCTCAAGGAACTGGCAGATGTGATCTCAGAACCACTGAACTATATTTTTCAAAGATCCTGGAGTACTGGGGAACTACCAGAGGACTGGAAAAGAGGGACAAGGGGTAGGTAGGGAAATCATCAAATTTGCAGACGACATGGAAAGCTAATCACATACATCCCCTCATACACGCCATATTTATTCACTTAAACATTTATAGAGTGCTAATTCAAGAAAATCAGTTGATATTATGAAGGTGTAGAAAGGTTAGAGAAGGGGCTCTACCAACTAGAAACTTATTTCCAGGGCCTAAGAGGAGAGCAGATACACTCTTTAACATCATCTAAATGTCATGTTTTGAATGTCATAAACTTGCCATTGGGAGTGGCTAGACGTCAGATTTTTGTTCTCCCCTCCTAACCGTAATCTTCTCTTATTCTAAAGTATGTCAGGGGAAAGCCAGCCCCCAAATAAGCAATTCCTCTCCCCACCCCTTGCAATGTCCAGAACATCTCAAACTATTTTCAACTTTTTTTCCCTTACCTCAACTCAGTTATAGAAGCAAAGCCAAAAGAGGAAAATGCCTTCGCTTTTGGCTAATTACAAAACACAAGGGCATCTTAGCCCATTCTTTGATCTTGAAATTGCTAGGCCTTTTATTTATGTCACAGATAACAACCTTAACTGTTTAAAATATTACTAAGAGTGTATTAAGCAGATAGAACTGCAAAAAAAAAACAAAATTAAGAATGGATATTGGTCTTAGAGAAAAGGATTAGGCTTCAAAGAAGCAGGGAGAACAAAGGATTCATTGGTAGACTCATCTAAGGTGGGGAGGGAGTACTTCAAGGAAAACTGGCTATTTACCTTGGGGAATAAATGCTTTTTCCTCTTCAAGAACTCATTGCATTTAGTCATCTGTGTAGATTATTTTTTTTTAAAAAAAGCTTTTCTAAATCCTGTGTTTACTATTTTATAAATAATTCAATGTGATGAGCCTATAGTATCTAATGCTCCTTTATTCTCCTATTTTCCCCACAACAACAGCCTTGTGAATTGAATTGGGCCGAGAGAGAGTAACTGGCCTAAAGACACCCAGTCAGTTTTCATGCCTAAAGAGAGACTAGAACTCATGGTGTTCTAGTTCCAGTCTGGACTCTAGACCAAACTGGAACCAGAAGGACCAATTTTCCTTATTGCATTCTGGGGAAAAAATTACTCTTTGAATTTTGGGATGGATGGGTGTGAGATTATTTTGTTTTCCCTAGCTGCTGTTCCAAAGTATAGCCAGTGGAATAAAAAGCTCTCAGAAAAAACACTCTCTGCAATTTAATGTCAAAGGGAGGAGAAGTGTGTTTATTGAGTGATTTACTGTATAGGCCCTCATGAGTTTGCATTACTATAACTAGATAGGATTAGTTTACAAGTCTGTTATAGGTACCTAATGTCATCTAACAGGATACTCTAGAAGCTTACATTAGTAGGGATGCCTTTCCAGAGAGAGGGGAAATTCCCAAAATATGTACTGAAAATATGAATGTGTTCAAGCAAATTTAAATTCTGTTCTTGCTTTATAGAACAGAGCAAGCTTTTCTGTTATTGTACGAGTGTGGCAGCTCATTGGATAAGGCACTGATTGAATGTTATTTTTTAACTCTTCTATTGATCAACTGGAAGGAGCCTTGATTGACTCATGGTATTCTCTGCCTTTTATAACTAGTTCAAGGTCAGCAGAATTGAAGTTGATTGGGGGTGGATTCAAACTGCTTTTAAATATTTGTTGTTGTTGTTAGTTGCGAAGTCGTGTCCGACTCATCGCGACCCTATGGACAATGTTCCTCCAGGCCTTCCTGTCCTCTACCATCTTCTGTAGTCCATCTAAGCTCACGCCTACTGCTTCAATTACTCCATCCAGCCACCTCATTCTCTGTCGTCCCCTTCTTCTATTGCCCTCAATCTTTCCCAGCATTAGGCTCTTCTCCAGTGAGTACTTCCTTCTCATTAGGTGGCCAAAGTATTTGAGTTTTAGCTTCAGGATCTGGCCTTCTAAAGAGCAGTCAGGGTTGATCTCCTCTAGGACTGACCGGTTTGATCGTCTTGCAGTCCAAGGGACTCGCAGGAGTCTTCTCCAGCACCAGAGTTCAAAGGCTTCAATTCTTTGGCGCTCAGCCTTTCTTATGGTCCAGCTTTCACTGCCATACATTGCAACTGGGAAGACCATAGCCTTGACTATACGCACTTTTGTTGACAGGGTGATGTCTCTGCTTTTTAGTGTGCTGTCTAGATTTGCCATGGCTTTCCTCCCAAGGAGCAAGCGTCTTTTAATTTCTTGGCTACAGTCCCCATCTGCAGTGATCTTGGAGCCCAGGAAAATAAAATCTGTCACTACCTCCATTTCTTCCCCATCTATTTGCCAGGAATTGAGAGGGCCAGATGCCATGATCTTGGTTTTCTTAATGTTTAGTTTCAACCCAAGTTTTGCGCTCTCCTTCTTCACCCGCAACACGAGGCTCTTTAGTTCTTCTTCACTTTCTGCCATTAGAGTGGTATCATCTGCATATCTTAGGTTGTTGATGTTTCTTCCGGCAATCTTAATTCCAACTTTTGATTCATCTAGCCCTGCCTTTGTCATGATGTTCTCTGCATATAAGTTAAATAGGCAAGGCGACAGTATACAGCCTTGCCGGACTCCTTTCCCAATTTTGAACCAATCAGTGGTTCCGTGTCCAGTTCTCACTGTTGCTTCTTGGCCCGCATATAGATTTCTCAAGAGACAAATAAGATGGTCTGGTATGCCCATCTCTTTAAGGACTTGCCAGAGTTTGTTATGATCCACACAATCAAAGGCTTTAGCATAGTCAATGAAGCAGAAGTAGATGTTTTTCTGGAACTCTCTAGCTTTCTCCATGATCCAGCGTATGTTAGCAATTTGATCTCTAGTTCCTCTACCTCTTCGAAATCCTGCCTGTACTTCTGGTAGTTCTCGATCCACATACTGCTGGAGTCTAGCTTGTAGAATTTTAAGCATAACTTTACTAGCATGAGAAATGAGTGCAATGGTGCGATAGTTTGAACATTCTTTGGCACTGCCTTTCTTTGGAATTGGAATGTAAACTGATCTTTTCCAATCCTGTGGCCACTGTTGAGTTTTCCAAATTTGCTGGCAAATTGAGTGTAGCACTTTTACTGCATCGTCTTTTAAGATTTTGAATAGCTCAGCTGGAATACTGTCACCTCCACTAGCTTTGTTGTTGCTCAGCTTTTCTAAGGCCCATTTCACTTCACATTCTAGGATGTCTGGCTCGAGGTCAGTGACCACCTCATTGTGATTATCAGGGACGTTAAGCTCATTCTTGTATAGTTCTTCTGTGTAATTTTGCCAAGTTCTTCTGTGTAATTTTTAAATATTTAGAGAAACAAATACTCAATGTTTGGAAGTGTTCTCATCTCACTTGTGCTATGGAGACTGAAAAGCCCTAGGCATTCACCATGCAGATAGCACAGTATTGGCATATCAGAAGCTCCCTCTTTTAGACATCTGGGATTGTTCATTTCCATTTTGTTATATTTTTAAACTAGCCATGATGGGCAGGAGCAAAAATCAGAAATGCCACTTTTAAATTATGTTAATATGCTTTACTTACAGTTCTGCAGACAAAGATGGTCATGTTCAAAAATTAATGGACATTTAAAATTCTTTTTATTGCATTGTTTACTGAACGTGGAGCATGTCTGCTGCAAGCCCCTTGAGAGTTTCAAAAGTACTGTACATTGCAGTGGAACTTGCAAATGAAATAAAAAGAAATGAAATGAAAAGTTCAGAATCCAAAAAGATCTTGAGAAACTTGAACAATAGTCCCTATCCAACAACATGAAATGTAATGTGGAGAAAAGCAAGCTTTTAATCTAGGCAGGAAAAAAACCAGAAATACAAGTAGAGATTAGATGAAACCTGGCTCAAAAACAGTAACTGTGTGAACTATCGATTAACCCAGGCAATATGTATAATGGATTTGAACCAACAAAGGGGATACTCTACTAATTTGGTGATTTAATATGCTGAGAAATAGAAAATTCTTAGGAAATAGAATATGATTATATTTAAGTAGGTAAAGTGTGTATTTTACACATTATAGTTTCTTATGAAGTGAGATAAGGGAAATTTTGGTTACCCAAAAGCTGAAACTATGGATATTAAAGGTTAAATTGGAGTATTGATCAGAAAACTAAAAATTAGGTAAAAATTAATAACAGGACACGGACTTTCTATGAAGACCTATTAAGATATGTATAAGCTAAAATGCATTGATAAATGTAGTAATAAAGTTTTTTATTGAATTTGATGGAATTAGAAATGTACTAGTTTAAATATGACATAGTAAATGTTAAGGGAAAAAGAGAAGAAATATTTGATGATGTAACCTGAGATCGGTACTAAACGTTTATGTTACTGAACTATTCATTAACCCAGTCACCACGCTGCTTTTTAAATACTCAAATGTAAAACTGGAAAACCAATAAAATATTATTAAAAAAACAAAACAAAACAGTAACTGTGGAGTCCTAGTGGGTGATCACTTAATCATGAGCCAACAGTATGCAGCAGCTAATACAATCCTTGGTTGAGGCATAGAATCAAAATCACATAAAGTATTAGCACCATTTTATAACTTCTTAATAAGACCATACTGGAATACTGCATCCAGTTTTGGTCACCACATTAAAAAAAGATGCTGAGATTTTGGAAAAAGTGCAAAGAAGAGCAACTAAGGTGACTAAGGGCCTGGAGACAAAAATATATAAGGAATGGTTGCAGGAATTGGGTATGGCCAGGCTAGAAAAAAAGAAAGACTGGAGATGACATGATAGTAGTATTCCAGTATTTGAGGGGCTGCCCCAAAGAAGAGGGGGTTAACTTATTTTCCAAAGTACCTAAAGGCAAGTCAATAAACAATGGATGGAAACGAATCAAGGAGAGAAGCAACCTAGAATTAAGGAGATACCTCCTAACAGTGAGGACAATTGACTAGTGGAACAGCTTGCCTTCAGAAGATGTTCAGTGTTTTAAGAAAAGATTAAACAACCACCTATCTGAAATGGTATAGGGCCTCCTGCTTGAGCAGGGGATTAGACTAGAAGACCTCCAAAGTCCCTTACAGTTCTATTCTGATTGAAATAAGAAATGGATGCAAAGACCAGATGTGACAGTCAAAATGTACACACAGTGGTGAGCAGATATAGAGATCTTGATGTCCATACTCCTGAATAAATACTGAATGTATTGATGGGCTAATTTTAATCACATTGATTTTGTCTAATTTTAATCACACTGATTCTAAAGGAATAATATGATTGTACACACCTTTGCTCTTTGCCAGCTTCAGAGGATATTGCAAAAGCTTGAGTGGAATAGAAATTGAATGATAGTCAGATTGGGAAAATTCAGACATTGACACTTAAAGTATACATGAAGGTAGTACTATATCCTCCCCAAAAGGTATAGTCCTCACTATGTTGTTCCCACAGCATAACTAAGTAAAATCTTTAAGTTTTACCTGACATCTGACATTTTCTTGATGACAATAAGTGGTTTGTCTTGTTTTCTTCAAGGATGCTGTTTCAATTATCCAGCCTAATCTAGTATTCCTGGCTCTCTTCCACTCAGGTACTAAACAGGCCCAACTTGCTATAAAGATTAGCCAGACACTTCTAAAGAAATGGATATAAACATGAATTCAATAGAAAAGAACTTGGTATCACTCTAATCTAATCAAAGATTCTACACCTACATAGATATATGTTAGGGTAATATTTTTAGCACTTTTCTCTTAAATGAGTAATTAATTCTGCTGCATTACCTTCCAATTCCAGTGATATGAATTACCTAAGCAAGTGAATTCATGTTTCAAATATATAATAATTTGTTAAACAGGCATCAGTTCAAGACTTGAGGGAGTTTACCTGAAGTTTGGAATTTCAACTAAAGAAAATGACAGGCACTTATAATTGTTTTTATAATAAACAAGATTTGTCATATATAAGATAAGATAACCTTTATTGTCATTTTTTTTACTGTGGGCACAATGGCACACATCAAAAATCAAATTTAGTTGCCCGCTCTTAAAGTGAAACACATACATGACACACACCTAAACATACTATATACAACATATGTACAGACCCACACCCTTACATATATATAACAAATAAATATTAAATACTGTCCATCTTGAATATATAACAGAAAGAGGAAGCTTGAGAGTTCACAAGGTTAATGCTGTATGGATGATACTATGGCTGAATCTGGATGTTTTGCTTCGGATACCACAAAGTCTCCTCCCAGAAGATAACAGGGAAAACAGGTTGTGAAGAGGATGTGTAGTGTCCCAGATAAACCTATGGATGCTGCTCAAGCAGCGCTTCTGCACTATGTCCTGGATGGAAGGGAGGGAACTGCCAATGATCTTTTCAGCCATTCTCACCACTCTCAGCACCGCCTTCCTGTCTGAAGCAGTGATGCATCCAAACCAGACTGTGATGCTGTAGGACAGGATGCTCTCGATTGTCCCCCTATAGAAAGTGGTCAGGACAGGGGAAGGAAGATGTGCTTTTCTCATGCGACACAGAAAATGCAGGCGCTGCTGTGCTCGCTTCATCAGTGTCTCGCTGTTGAGTGACCAAGCCAGCCTACTCATTAGCTACATTCTCAGGAATTTGATGCTCATAACCATCTCCATAGGTGAATCATTAATGCACAGAGAAGTGTGCTGTGCCTGCCTTTTCAGAAATCGACAATGATCTCTTTGGTTTTTCCGGTATTTAAAACTAGGCTGTTTTCCTTACACCAGTTCACCAACCCCTCAACCTCCTTGTGGTAAGCATCCACATTGTCATCATGAATAAGGCCCACTACTGTTGTATCATCTGCAAACTTCACAATATGGTTGGTGGCAAATGTAGCATGGGTCTAGAGGGTGAACAGCAGTGAACTTAGGATGCAGCCTTGAGGAGAACCTGTGCTCAAGAAAATGGTATTAGAGGTATTAGTTCCAGCTCACACATATTGGAGCCTGTTGATAAGAAAATCAAGAATCCAGTTGCACAAAGGAGTGTTTAAGCCTAAAAGGCCCAGTTTGTCTACTAGATACTGGGGAATGATTGTGTTAAACACCGAACTGAAGTCGACAAACAACACATGAGTATTTTCTTTCCTCTAAGTGCTTCAACTCAGATGGAGAACAGAAGAAATAGCATCCTTCGTAGAGCTATATATGTTTGTAGGGACCAGTGTTCTTCTTTTAATAATTTTTTTTTAAAAAACATAAGTCCTTCAAATCTGTGTACAAATTATATGACAAGAAGAGCAAGAAAGTAATAGGACTAGTAACCCTCAAAAACCTGTTAGCTGATAACTTCCCCCACCCCCACCCCAATACAAAACTTTTCAATAGGGAATCCTGGGAGCAAATCTATTGGGTGGGACATGATTCCCCACTTCATCGTAATGCAACCATGGCAGCAGTACTCACTCATTGACAATAATTGGGAATCTGTAGGTACTTTTGCAATCCACAACTTTTGCAGCTGACAAGCCACCCATACCTACTGTTTAATTAGCGGAGAAAATCTGCTTTTACAAAGTACTTTTCTTCTTAAGTAGTCTCACAGAATTAAACCCATAGTCTGTTTGTTTGCAGAGATTTATTTTGTTTGGTTCTCTGTTAAATTAACATTTGGAATTCCTGACTTGATATCCCTCTTTATGCCCTTTCAGTGGTGTTCAATAAATGTGTGTGAGTGTGAGTGTGTGTATTAAAAGGCCCAACTTTAACACAATCAATAATGAAAATAATTCACAGCATGGCTAATCCTTTGGGGTGAGGAATTATGTTTTTGTCATCAGTCTTGTCATAATTCAAGAGTTGTAGCTGAGGTCTGAGCAAACTATAATGCTGCATTGTAGATCAAATTCCAGCCATTTTTTGGCTGTTGTTTCACACAACAACCAGGCATTGCTATTTGAGTGTAGAGGGGGGAAAAAGATGTCTCAGAAATATTTTCTGACTGAAATTTCAGATTTATTTGTTTGTTTATATGCTGCCTTTCCACCCAAGCAGCTACTCAAGGTGGATTTAGCAATGATTTTAAACTGTACTAAGTAAATGAAACGTTAATTTGTCCAGTACACAGTAAATAACCCATAAAGAAGAATGGTTTTTGTTTTGCACACATTTCAGACATGAGTAAATGGCAGTATAAAGTACAAAACAATGAAGTCTAGAGAATTGGGATTCGGAGATATATAATATAGACTGATATGAAGAAAACATGCATGGCTGTGGTTTTTGCAACATTATAAAATGAAATGAGATTAGTTAGCAGTTTGAGAAGTTCTGTAGTCTGGATATTCAGATGATGTGATTTTTTTGAATTACAGTGGAGTGTTTAATTTAATTCCAATAGTCAAATCCTGCTAGAATTAACTTTTGATTTCCAGTATGGTGACTATTTCCAGTATGCCCTTTGCACCCCAGTTTGATTTGTTTAGGGGGTGAGCAATATGAGAAAGAAAAGTAAACAATAGAATAGAATAGAGCTGGAAGGGACCTTGGAGGTCTTCTAGTCCAGCCCCCTTCTCAAGCAGGAGGACCTATACCATCTCAGACAAGTGACTGTCCAGTCTCTTCTTAAAAACCTCCAGTGATGGAGTGCCCATGATTTCTGGAGGCAAGCTGTTAATTGTCCTCATTGTTAGGAAGTTTCTGCTTAATTCCAGGTTGCTTCTCTCTTTGATCAGTTTCCAACCCTTGTTTCTTGTCTTTCCCTCTGGTGATTTGGAGAATAGTTTGACACCCTCTTCTTTGTGGCAGCCCTTCAAATACTAGAATACTGCTATCATGTTGCTCCTATTTCTTCTTTTCTTTAGACTAGACCACAGGTCTGCAACCTGCGGCTCTGGAGCCACACGCGGCTCTTTCAGCCGTCTCCTGCGGCTCCCAGTCCTCTGCCATGTGCAGTCCCCCCCCTTGAGTGGAGCCTTGTCTCCACTCTTCAGTCAAACCCTGTTCTGCGCATGCGCGCATGTACGCACATGTGCACACATTTTTTGCGGCTCCCAGTTTTTCCTTTTGTGAGGGAACCGGTTCTGAGTGGCTCTTTCACTGTTTCAGGTTGCTGACCCCTGGACTAGACAGACCCAAGTACTGCAGCCATTCTTCATATGTTTTAGTCTCCAGGCCTTTGATCATCTTAGTTATTCTTCTTTGAACTTTTCCCAAGGTCTCAACATCTTTTTTGTGATATGGTCATCAAAATTGGCTGCAGTATTCCAGGTGTGGTCTTACTAGGGTTTTATAAACAATACTAATACCTTGCTTGCTCTTGATTCTATGCCTCTGTTTATACAACCCAGGATTGTACTAGCTTTTTTGATTGCTGCTGCACACTGCTGGCTAATAGTCAAGTGATTGTCCACTAGGACTCCAAGGTCCCTCTCACAGTTACTGTTTTTAAGCCAGATCTCAACCAATTTGTACTTGTACCTTTGATTTTTCCTGCCTAAATGTAAAACTTTGCTTTTCTCCACATTGAAACTCATTTTGTTGGATAGGGCCCATTGTTCAAGTTTGTCAAGATCTTTTTGGATCCTGAGTTTGTCTTCTGGGGTTTGGCTTCTCCTGTCAGTTTGGTGTCATCTGAAAATCTGATGAATTCTCCTTCAGTTCCCTCATCTAAGTCATTGCGGAAGATATTGAAGAGTACTGGGCCTAAGACGGAACCTTGTAGTACCCCACTCTTATATCTCTCCATGTGGATGTAGTGCTGTTGTGATTCAGGGTCAGCCTGTGGGTTCGGCAGTTGGGTCGGACGACTCAGAGGAGGAGGGGGGTGTTGAAGACCTTGCTGAGCGGGTTGAAGATCTTGTTGATGAGAGCCCTCAGCCAGGCCCCTCCCACTTGGTCACCACGGAGACCCAGCTGTGTGAGCCTGACAGTGTGGATGAAGATGACCCACAGCTGGCCCTGTTCAAGGACGCCCGACGCAGGAGGCAGTAAATTAGAAGTAAACAGAGGAAGGCAATGGGGCTTCTCGGAAGGAGGCATAGAGAAGCCACGCCCTGAACTCTATATAAGGGGAATGTCTGGGAGGGCTGGTTTGCTGAAGGCAACCACTCGGATGGTTCATGTTTCTTAAAGCTCCTGTTTCTTGGTTCGTGTCTTGTTTGTTTTTGTAGCTATAAATTTGGCAGGCGTAATTCCAGCCTCTTGCCGGTTGTAAAGGGGTTGTCCCTGCCTTTTCTGCAGGGCCGGTAGCAGGCTGGTACAGAACAAGTGCCATTGAGGACTACTCGTTGAATACAGTTTGCCAGCCAGCTACAGATCCATCTGGTGGTGATGTTGTCTATTCCACCTTTTCTAGCTTATCAAGGAGTAGGTTGTGGACTACTTTATCAAATGCCTTACTGAAATCTAAGTATACTATGTCCACAGCATTTTGCTGGTCTACTAGTTTGGTCATTTTATCAAAGAATGAAATAAGTTTACTTTGGCATGATCTGTTTTTAACAAACCCATGCTGGCTACCAATTATAACTTTGTTTTCTTCTAGTTCTTCACAGATCTGTTTTTTGATTATCTTTTCTAGGATCTTCCCAGGTATTGATGTTAAACTGATTGGTCTGTAGTTTCCTGGGTCCATTTTCCCCCCCCCTTTCTTGAAGATGGGAACCACACCAGCCCTTTTCCAATCCTCAGGTACTTCCCTGGTGCTCCAGGATTTATGAAAGATATGGTGCAATGGTTCTGAGATAACATCTGCCAGCTCCTTCAGAACTCTGGGATGTAATCTGTCAGACCCCAGTGATTTATATTTGTCAAGGTCAGATAGATATTCTCTTACCATTTTCTTGGTTATTTTAATTTTGTTTTCTAGTTTGTTTTTTGCAGTGGTTTTTTTTTTTTTTTGTAAATTGGGCTATAGTTTCTTTTGGTGTGAAGACTGATGCAAAGAATAAGTTAAGAAGCTCTGCTTTCTCCCTATTGCCTGTTATTTCCTTGCCATCTTCTCTCTTTAGTGGACCTACAGTTTCCTTGACTTTTTTCTTGTTGTTAATATGTTGGAAGAAACTTTTTTTTATTATCCGTGATTACTCTTGCAACTCTTTGTTCGTTCTGAGCCTTTGCTTTCCTGACTTTATCTTTGCAATATTAATTAGGGACTTGGCATGCTGCAGAGCAAAGCACAAAGCTCAAGTATCATTTTTATTTTCTAGAATCCACTTGGATTCCACCTAATTTTGATAGGCATTCTTAAAAAATAAAAATGGATGCTTCTGATGGAAGGACAATGGACTGAAGATGGCTCCACAATAAGTGGAGGTAACAGCCAGAGTAAAAAATGTACAGCTGGTGAGTAGAACAGCTCTTCCAGACAACAGAGAAGATGAGAGTTTGCCACCAACATTGCCAGAACGTTGCTCCTTGCAAAAACATTGCAGATATCCAGTGGGTTTTGAGCATTGGTAGATGAAAGAATAGGCATCTTGTTCAAACCATGGTTCATGCTTTTGAAAGGACACTAAATTTGCATAATCTTCTAATCCAGGGGTCTTCAAACTTGGCCCTTTTATGACTTGTGGACTTCAACTCCCAGAATTCCTCAGCCAGCATGCTGGCTGAGGAATTTTGGGAGTTGAAGTCCACAAGTCATAAAAGGGCCAAGTTTGAAGACCCCTGTATCACTATTGGAAATTGTTTGTTAACTACTTTTCAGTTATTAGAAACCTCTGGATCAACAAGTTTGAAAGAATTGGATAAGGTTGTCTTCAATCCTTAATGAAAGTTTTAACTATAAGCTCAAGGGCTTAATTTTTTTTTAAAAAAAATAAACAGCAGAAGATTGATAAAAACTTCAGTTTTAAAAAGCTACAAACCAAATAATTTTAAACAAAATTTGGGAATTAATTATGAAGAATGCTTCCTGCGAGATAATGCTTTTGTTTTAATTGTTTGTTTGTTTGTTTGTTTTTTAAAAAAACATATTTTAAACATTGGACAATAGAGGGGACAAAACATTTCATCTAAAGGACAAGAACACATAAACTTGACTAACATGTATAAAAGTGCAAAATATTCTAACACTGGAAATATTGAAGAATTTTTTTTGAAAAAGTGAGACAAAAGTTAACAGTAATATTGTCAACAGAAATATCTGCTTTTATTAATAGATTGTGTCTAAATGATTCTATGGAAGAGGAACATGTTTTACCTGACAAGAAAGAGATTAAGCTGAAAGTAGATTTACAAAGGCAAGTTAAAGAATGAGTGGCAATAGGTGTTATATTGGACACACACACAAAAAAGGTTGCTGTTTTAATAATTAAAAGTGACATACAAACAATAACCCACGATGTTGACCAATGTAATTTTTCTATACTGGACTTACAAAACAGGCTTGTAAAATCTTTGAAGAATCTCATGAGAAGGGACAAAGAAGAAATGAAAAGAAGTCAAGCTCTACAGTATTATTTGAATGGACTAAATATTAAAAGTGAAAGGAAGGGACATAAAATTACTTTGTTGATCAAGGTTAAAATAGACATGTTGTCATTTCTAGTAAACCTTTAGTTGACATTAGGACTGAAATGGTGATGCTCTATGGATTTGTTTATAAATAAGAAACAGAATATGGGAAGAAGAGATCAATTGTTATAATTTAAGAGGTGACAAGTTACTAAAATTATTTATACTTCTGATGAAGGTTGGAAGTAACTTCTGTGTACCTTTCCTTTTCTTTACTATAATCTTACTTTTTCTTTCTTTTCTATTTTTCTCCCTTTGCACCTTCTACTCTTTCTTTCCATTTTGTTCGTTTAGATTGCATTAGTTTTAGTATTTTAAATGTAATATTTAATAAATTACATTCAAAAAAAGAAAATAAAAATGATAGATGACTTTGTACCAGTACTTGTTTGTGGCTTTCTACTCAGTATTTATCACAACATATTCCAGGAAGTATTAAGTGTGGCAGGAAGCAACCTAACTAGTTTATCATCTGCTAAATTATACTTTGGCCACATCCCCTTTGGCAGCCCCATTTTGTGAATGAACAAGCAGCATTTTTTGAGCAGGATGGCTTTCTCTCATATTGTCAAGCATGTTTACTTACCAAGAAAATTTATTAAAGATTCCTGCATTAACTGGTATCATTTCCCAACTTGGCAATAAAAGCAGATAAAAATGTGGTGATGACAGTAAAATGGAAACCCTCTGGCAACATTCTATTATCCACAAGAAGACAATTTAAATAAACAGCAAAATAAGCACTGATCAACTTGTAAAAGTGAAAAGACTTGATAATATTCTGAAGACTCATATCCCATTATAACTTTAAAACAGGAATGGACATAAGATGCTTTGTAAATCTATCATGATATGCTTCAATGTGGAGTATTAGCAACTTTGTAGGATTCACCCTGTTAGATTTAATGTAAGCAGGAGTTTCATTTTTCACAGCCCTTGAAGAATTATTTTAGTATTGTTGATGGATATGTAATTCTTAATTAGCTTTGTGGGTTTATTAACTTCAGTGAACTAACAATATTAGCAGCTGTGAAATACCCATTTTGAAGACATCAGATATTTACTCATGTCCATTAAAATGGGTCAGAGTTTCTCATTATAATTTTTGCAAAGTGCTTTGTGTGGTTAATTAAAAACATGCCATAAAGCAAAAGCCAGAATTTTAGACACAGCTGTGTTTAAAAGTTCCACTTTTGAACTGTGTCACGTGTCCATGGGAACACACTGCCAGAAACAATGACTGCATTCAAGAGTGCAACAAAATGACCCTTGTGTGCCAAAACTTCCTTTTGACAATATTCCCTCTGTGGTTCTAGTGATGACATGGCTCAAATTTTACTTCTTGTCTCAACATTTGTTTATATCTCAAAATGTGAGGTAGGCTTCTCTGAGAAGATGGTGCTGTCAGTCGCTAGGCAAAGTGTGAGAAAAGGTCAAGAATAAAGAGAGAAGAGGAGAATGGGGAAAGATTAAAAGAATGAAACAACAGGACAATCCTTTTTCTGCAGGCAATCAAATGGTACTTAAAGTTGTCATTAAGATTCTTTTATATTTAAAGTGCTGAGAATGTTTGATGTTCAGTTTCATTTACATATACTGCTGTATACACCCATTAGGATCCTTAATAAAGGAAAAGTAAATATTTTCAATTCTTTCTTCTTTGACACTGATCTGATTTAAGAATCAAATTAATTGTGCTAAAAAAAAGTATATATATTGGAATTTGGTCTGACCAGAAATGCATTTTCCTCTCCAATGTGAGACTTCATTTTAGAAATTATATATTATGTTGTAGTCTAATCCAATCTAGATGCCTTTCAATGTATGGGCCAATTTCTAGCATTCTTTAGCCAGCACGACCATTGCTGAGAATTTTAAAATACAGTATAGATACTGTACATGGGAAAAGATTCAGAAAGAAGACTCCAAGAAGTCCTCTGTGCAACAAAGAAAATAAGATTAAACAAAGAAAAATGGAGACAAAAAGTCTCCCCAAACTTCCCCTTCAATCCTGCATTTGTACATTTCCTGTATTTTAACTTTTCATAGCTGAAAAATTATACTACTCTCCATCCGTTATTTAGTGTTGTAAAAAAGGATCATATTTTTAATGGAATGCTAGCCATACATTCCAAAACATTCCAAGATGTTTGCCTGTAAACCCCTACATGACTCCTGACTTCCTCTTCCACACTCATCTGTTTAGATGTTACATTTTCTTCAAACTGCTTGACTTCCTAGATATTATTGAAAAAGCTGCCTCCAATATGGTACCTTCAGAAGTAAGGTTTGAAATGCAAGATCTGTTCCTAAACATAACAAGAAAAAAAACAGATCCCACAGACTGAAATCCTCCATATAATTACCTATAAATATATTTCACTGAATCTAGTAGTATCTGATTTCACAGACTCAGCCTATAAAGCATACTATAGTTCTTCAAGGAACTGAATTAAATGCTCTTGCAAATGCAAATATTTTTCAAACCATGTTATTGCTGAAAGTACTATAAGAACTCCATCCTCAGCATCACCTCCTGCCCTTCCCCAAAAAGAAAGAAAAGGAAGAAGTTTAAGAAGAGATGTAAAAAAATTGTTTGTAGAAACTGATTTTATTTGGGAAAAAGAGATGGTTATGTGCATCTAAATAAATATGGATAATCTAAAAAAGAACTTCATAAAAACAGGGGAGAAATATTTTATCTACTTTGGTGTTTTAATAATGTCAAAGTCCACCTTGGATCTCTTATATATGCTTTATGTTTTCATCTTTCTTCTAATGCAAACCTTTCAAGATGTTTTAGAG
The DNA here is from genome assembly GCF_964194415.1 of Vipera berus. Classification (NCBI taxonomy): domain Eukaryota; kingdom Metazoa; phylum Chordata; class Lepidosauria; order Squamata; family Viperidae; genus Vipera; species Vipera berus. The sequence continues at coordinate 40,275,122 of NC_138207.1, forward strand.
TTCAACTCTCTTCATTCCCAGCTAACATGGAAAGAGAGCCTCTGTCTTTGATTGAAGTTTTGTTATTGATTTTAAGCTTTTTCTAACCACAGTAATTGTCACTTAAATTCTATGTAAACATTATATCTGAATAATAAATTAATAAAATCATCTATCATCTCTCTCTTTATATCCTGTATATAAAAGAATGGGAAAGATAAATGTTGACAAAGCTATTGCCATAGAAACAGGTAACATCCCTTTCTTCTATCATTCATTTTGAGACTTGGAAAGTAATTAAAATTAAAGATTAATCTTCAAACCTATTCCAACTTGCAATATTTGCAAGAAAAAACACTAATTTTTATTAACTTTGCTTTATGTAGAGCTTTATCTCAGTCATATCCAAGTCATTCCTAAGACATTTACAATGTGAGCTAGATCTTCAAAATAGGCAGAATTGCAATAAAGTTGGAATCTGTGAGAAGCATCCAAGACACAGTCATGGTTTCTTATTTTTGACAATTTAGGCTTAGGGACATAAGAGATGATAGGAAGCCTCATACCACCCCTTTCCCCCCAAACATCCATTTTTCTTAAATGCTTCCAAATTAGCCTCCCTTATTGTGTTTATTTTTCCCTCTCAGTGTTGTTATTATCCTGTTTACCCAATGTCATTCTGTGAGCATCTCCAGACTCTTTTCAGCTAACACACACAATGCATTACAATTATACAATTATGCCACTGTAATCAAATAATTAAGATACATGTTAAACATATATTAGAGCCTACAAAGAAAAGTGAGTAGCAGGCACAGGCGAGTCATGAAGAAAGAGAAGGGCTGGGAGTGTTATTTAGGTTTTAGTGACTGTGCTTATCTTCAGTTAGCTAAATACAAGAGGCTAATCATAGTTTTGCAAAAAGAAAAAAAAAGATCATTTCAAGAGAGTTTTCCAATAGTTTACTAATTGTGTAATTTAAACAAGACCATTCTACACTAATTTTGCTATATTTTATTTGTGCTATTTTACTCTGATTACATTTTCTAACTAGACTAGCATAATCAGGTTAAAACCAATATTCTACCTAACTCTTATTAGTCAATTTCCCTCAGTACAGACTGTCTCATAGCAATAGCGCTTAGACTTATACACTGCTTCATAGTGCTTTTTACAGCCCTCTCTAAGTGGTTTACTGAGTCAGCATATTGTCCCCAACAATCTGGGCCCTCATTTTACTGACCTTGGAAGGACGGAAGTCTGAGTTAACCTTGAGCTGTTCAGGATCAAACTCCTGACAGTGGGCAGAGTTAGTCTCCAATACCATTGTGCCCTCACAGTTCCTCAGATGGAAACTGTAAGAGTAAAATAAGTTAAAAGAGGGATCAGCCCAGAATCCTTATGTAACCACAAATGAACTAAATTCACCCCCCACCTTTGAGTGCCATTGACCCTTATATAAGGTGCTGACAGTTAGTTGAGAAGATTCCTGTACATAGGCTTTTAGCAATAAATCGACTTAATTGAAGCTTCACATGTGGATCTGATCTTTCATGCCTGTCAGAAATGGAGTTATGACTCTCCCTTACATTTATGGCCATCAAAGCATCCCTGCTGTCACATGATCAAAATTTGGGCACTTGGCAATCAGCCAACATATATGATCATCACAGCATCCCACAATCACATTCTCCTGCTTCACCTCTCTACACTCAAATTTTTCCCCTCTCTGTCTCTGTCCTCTTGGCCTCCCAACATGGCATGCCTGCAGTATTCCACCACCACCTACCACTGCCACTGCCCCTCCCAGTGGATATTCTTCTTGTGCTGCCATTTTCTTCTTCCTGCTTGGTGTCATCTCCCCTTCCCTTGACTAGCCAAAGCTGGCTGACCTCAAATCACAGGGCAGTGAGGGATAGAATGGCACCAATGGGAGGTTGTGAGCCCAATGCTGGGAGAGCCACTGTGTTGGGGCTTGAGGTTGGCTGGCGTTAGTAACCCAAGAAGAGAGGACATTAGTGAATGCCAAGGAGGAAGAACATGATGGTGGTGCTGAAAAGGATTACAGTAAAGAAGGTCTGTTGTGGGGGATGGCAGTGGTGGCAGGTAGTTAGCAGTAGTGGCATACAGTGCTGTCCATCTCAGCATGCAGTGCAGAGGTGTGGGGTAGCGGGAGATGAAGCAGAGGCCAGGACAAGAGTTTCGGTTCTTGTGCCTCGGTGTTCCCTGAAAGCATCCCTCCCTTGCTTTTGAATATCTGAGGCTTGGGGTTGGGAAGGACCAAGCTGGGAATGGCTTGGGTCAAGGTGAGAGCTTTCAAGGGATTATGAGACATGATCACCATTTGTGATCTTCCCACAGTCACAAGTCATGATTACATGAAGTCCTCACTTAATAATAACAGCCAAGGACTGCTGCAACTACCATTGCTAAATGGAATAGTCATGTGATGTTTCAACAATCACTTCACTTAGCAGTGGAAATTCTAATCCCATTTCAGGTTGTAACCCAAGGACTACGTGTAATCCAGGTCAGCAACTACAAACCTTAGCTTTGAAACGAGAAAAAAAACTATTCTCTCACTGGCTTAATTTCAATATGCACTGGATGCAAAAGATGAACAGAAAAACATTTTCTGTAGGTTACTTATCTGTAATGATAAATGATAAACATTTGATGTTGAAAAAGCATAGAACACAGAAAAGTTCCACCCACCCCTTATCTGAGAGGAATGGCTTCTCAGAGCCAAAAAGTAACTCGATGCTCAATTTCTTTCTAATCCACAGAAAGATTAGCAGAGTACACAGTAATCTCTTTAATAGTTATTTCCTGTGATTCAAAGTCTTCTAAGGTGATTAAATTCATGCAGGTAAAAATTGTAGCGTTTCATGTGAAACTGAAATGTTTGAAGATGAAGCAGAGACTTGATCTTCGGACTTCATTTTTTTAGATCAGAAAATGGTAGAATTAAAAGACATTTAAAGATTGCCAAGCTTGAAAATTCTGATAAACAACATACAGAGATGTTGAAACAGAGCTGAAAGTAAAGTAAAATGTTCCAGACCAAAGAATAAAATTACAGACTCCACTTAATAGAAATAATTTGTATGTCATGGCCTCAGAGCCAAGTTCTAAGATGCAGGTGGGAGTTGCACCTAGTGATTCAACAGCCCCTGAGTCCAACACCGATGTCTCCTAGGTCTTTCCTCAACCAGCATTGATCTTTCTTTAGCTAACAAACCTTACCTTTGAATCAAAAGAAAAACTACTCTCTCACTGGCTTAATTTCAATATGCACTGGATGCAAAAGAAAAGCAGAAAAACATTTACTGTAAGTTACAGTGCCAAGAATCAGGACACATACACCCCATTCCCGCAGCCTGAGAGTCCTACACCTTTGCAAAGTAACACCTCACAAGCAAGTGGAATGATGCTGCAAGCCATGCCTCACTAATGGCAACCGCTGAGTAGGGAAAGTCTCAGCTGTGCACAGTCAATAGGAGAGGGCTTAATCTATATGGGCACTGGCTTCTATTGCTGGAAGCAACTTTGTTCTCTGGCTTTGTGATTAGTGAATTTCTGTTCTTGACTGTTGCTTTGTTTTACTCTCAGCTTGTTCCTGACCAAAATTTCTGACTCATCCTGTGGTATTTTATGGTATTGAATTACAGATTTGCTATTTGAATTAGAGTTAGCCTCTAGTAAATTGTCATGCATATGTGCACTCTTTCTTTTGCTTCTCCAGCAATTCCTCTGTTGCCTTCCCCTGCCTGTCTGCTGCCATCTCTTCAGACAAGTCTTCTTGACAGTTTTACAAGTCTTGCTACAAATTTACCAGCACCTCTGCAAGCCTTGTCCACCTACCAAGCAGCTGCATTCCACTCAGATTTTGCCTGTTTACTGTGTATTTTCTGCCTTCAATGGATCCAGGACATGATGTTTAAATGATGCTTAAATATTCTTTACAATGCCAAGCATGATAATCTACAACAGTCTTTATGGATAAATTTACATTTTTTCCTGCTGCATCTGGAATAAAAGCTGGAAATTGAAACTAAATATCCATTCTATTCAGTACAGAACCCCAGTGCTCTCATAGTCATTTTTATGATTTATAATAAAAATAATTTTCAACTTATAACCATTCATTTACAGACCGTGCAAAATAACAATGGTACTGAAAAATGTCTTATGATCATTTCTTAGACTTAGAACCATTGCAGAATCCCCCAGTCACATGATCAAATTTTGGGTGTTTGGCAGCTAGCAGGTATTTACAATAGTTGGAGCATCCTGGAGTCATGTGATATGTCATAGATTTAGTGGACATTTGAATTTAATGTATACCCATTTCCCGTAAATTAGACTGTCTATGGGTGAAACCAGTATCGTGTAGTGATAAGGTGAGGATGTAACATACTGGTTTAGATGCTGGGCTAAGACCAGGGTGAATAAGGTTCAAGTCCATTCTTAACTGTGTAAGCTAAGTGGATGATTTGGGTCAGTAAGCATCTCTCAATCAAACTATTTCACAAAGTTATTACAGAAGTGTAATTTTCTCTCCTGAGTTCTCTGATGAAAGACAAGAAATTGATGCACATAAGAAATTTATTTTATCTATAAGATGTATTGGGCAACTATACATTAGTTGAAATTCAAAATCTATTACTACTGCAGTAGCTTTGATTAACAAGTCTTTAACATTTGTAAAAGAACAAGAAATAAGAATCATGGTTCTTATTTCTGAATTTCATTTTCATTTACAATGGATTACATCATTGTGGCTGGAAATGTTAATCAAATTTTAGATCCTTGGTTACATGGTTATATTGTTCCAGCTAAATTTAATTCTCATGGATGGAGTTTAATTTGAGGGATATAAGATACTTTTAAATTCTTCATGGTAGGAATGTATTTTTTTAAATCATATCAGTCTTCCGCATTTGATTTCTAGTATCTCAGTCCATAATGATTGCATAGATGAATGCAATGGTGGATTATCTGCAATATCCAATCACACTATATAGTAGTTCCATCAATTATTATGATAAATTTACATAAGAATAAAGACAGTTGACAACTTAAATTGGAAAACTTTTAAGGCATATTTGTGGATGTCTTGTTGCATATGTTTCATGGGAAAAATAAAGGTAAAATATTTTTTTGGGAAATAAAGTTAAAGAACTTTTTAATTACATGTGTAATGCAGTTCACACTGGAATTAGATAAAGCTTATCTGTCATGAAAGTTTTACATTTCTTTATGTATTTGATATACATAAATTGTTCAATGAATAATTAAGCAAATTGCGTGTGAGGAAAATATATATTATTGCCCTTGTTTGGGAAGCAACTCAAAATAATACCATCTCTATTATTAAAGGCATTCAGGGCAGTGTATGGAATGAATTTGATTTAATAAATCATATTCACATAGACATACAGATACACACACTCAAGGTTAATAATACTGTGTTAAAAATTACTGAGGAAAACGTACAACACAACATAGCTCTTCTTAAGATTACCATGCCCAAACTGCTTATAGATACTATAAAATCTGTGAAAACAAGACTAGTTCACAATACCAACTGAGTAGTATAAGGCATTTCTTTTTGGTCCTACATTGTTGGGGATTTAAAATTATGCTTTGAACAAAGTTTGTAAAACCTCTATTAATAAGACTCATAAAGCTAAGATTTTGAAGTCTGATAAAGATCATGTCAATGCTGCTAACATTGAATGTTTTTGCTTTGACAACAGATGGAAATGCAGCCATTTTTCTCAATTTCTTTTAGAGTTAGTTGATGCTGGGAGGGGGAATGTGGATGAGAGTCCAGCTAGTCATAACAATAATAACTCAGCTGTGGGAACCCAAGGTCATTGGGCCCAGAGTTGATAGAGTTTTGGTGGGCTGGAGAGCTGGGGAGAAAGCCCGTGCTTCAAGCTAATTGGGGAATGTGATTTATGACTGTTTATTGGAGGAGGGAATTGTGCTTTGATACTTTGTATCCAGGGGAGGGGAAATTAGTTTTTGGTTTTGACTATGTAATGCCAATACTTTGTTTCTTGAAAAAAAGATTCTTTAAGGTAAACAATGCCTCGAAGTTCTTTTGAAGAGTTTCATTGTTGGAACCATGACAGATCATATGACTGTGTTGTTCATATTTTGGCAGTAATCTGGCACATAAACTACAGATTATATTACTTTCAATTATCCATTCTCTATAATCTGTTTCTTTTTTGAATGGATAACATGTCTTGCTTTATTTTAAATTACTAAATGATATTTTAGTCATACATCTTGAAAACTAGAATTAGCAATGGTGATTTTGTTGGATATGAAAAAAGTATTTGATATGATGTAGTTCAAATGGCAGAAACATGTTTTGGTTAAATATTGATTTCCTTGTTTTTGACATTAATATAATTACACTGTAATACTATAATCCTTTAAATAGGATAATTATAAATGTAATTATGTCTTCACCTACTGAGATAACTGATGAAACTTGTCAAGGATGCCCTATTTAATTTGATAAGGAGCCATTGGTTTACCTTATCAGGCAATCAAAGACCACTGTGTGCATAAAAGTGTCTGGTGTTGAACATAAACCCTCATATGGTAATAACATATTATGTCATTGATAATTATGAGTGCTGTATACTAAAATGTGTGAATATTTAATAAAATTATGAGCTAATTTGTAATGGTACTCGTTAATTAGAGGAATTTCTTATACTTCTGATCAGTTTTAATGTACCTCTAGAAATCAGTAATCTTTATCAAAGTTAAAGTTTTAATAAGTAGAATGGAAATAGTATTTATAGTTTTGAACTTTAGAATTAGGAAGAGTCTTAAGAATACAATGGATACCCAAGAAAATAAATAGGTCAACAAACAAATTGTTTTCAGAATTTTCACTCTAGGCAGAAATGTCCAGGCTAAATATATGTTTTGTACACAATATATGAAAAGTTAGTTCTTTTGAAAGGTCTGTGATGTTGAGAAGGATGAAAGAGAAAGAGAGGACAACTATTACAGAAGTGATTAGTGCACCACTGGGTGATCTGAAGGTGCAGGTTGGGGATACAAAATCCTGGAAAAAAATCTATGTGTGTTGACACTGACTTGAGGCCACATATTTATAATTAAACTGTTTCTTATTATGTTAAGTAAGATAATTTAAGATATTATTTTTCAATGTTTATTGGACAGAACATTTCAGAGAATGTTTAAAGGAATCAGCTGTCAACATTGTTCTACTGAAAGTGTAAGATCATGGAAGGACACCTATATATATGATATGGGCTTGGCCGGTTAACTTCCATTTTAATTTAATATCCAATAATCCATTAATATGGATTGCAGAAAGGAATATGTTTTAAGAATATGAACTTGATTATGAATTATATACCAGAAATTTATAAATTATCAATATATCAAGAACCATGTATTGATGAAACATGACACAGCAAGAAATATTACACTTTTACAATGGTAAGGCAGTCCGATCTCCAATTTACACTCCTGAATTGGTGATATATGTTCAATTTTTGCATGTGAATGTATTCTTTTTCAATGTAACGGAAAGGCAAATTAATATTATATCATAAGAATTGTTTAGAAATACAGAGTAAGGGAAGAAAGAGAAAGTACTTTCCTCTCCCCCCTTTTTGGGTATCGTATTTTACTTTCACTTATTACATCAGAGATGAAACCAGGTAGTGAGTAGTGTTAAATTTAGGGTGAGGGATAGAATTTGGATGAGTTTGTATAGTTAGAGATATTTTTAGGTTTATGTTATGTATGAAACACTTATTGATCTTTTCAGACATACCACCTTTCTTCCCACTTATCATCATTCTGTTGCTGTCAGTTTGAACTATTTCATAAACCTAAAACTATCTTTTTTTTGTAATATTTTATTGTTTTCCAATTTTACATTTGATTATTTAAAAAGCAATCTGGTGGCAGAGTTAATCAATAATTCAATAACAAAATCTTTAGTACAAATCTCAGGTTACATCATCAAATATTTCTTCTCTTTTCCCCTTAACATTTACTATCTCATTTTCAAGCTAGTACATTTCTAACTGTATCAACTCAATGAAAACATAATAACATTTATCGATACATTTTAGCTGATACATATCTTAATTAGTCTTCATAAAACAATCCATATCCTGTTATTAATTTTTACCTAATTTTTAGTTTCTCATCAATTTTCCAATTAACATTTAATATCCATAATTTTCAAACTTTGGGTAACCAAAGTTTCCACTTCATAACAAACTATAATATCCAAAATACACATTTTACCTATTTAAATGTAATCTTGTTCTATTTCCTAAAAATTTTCTATTTCCCACCATATTAAATCATTTACTTAATAATAGAATATCCCCTTAGATAGATCAAAACCATTATACATATTGTCTGGGTTAATCAATAAATCAAATATCTTCCTGATAATTAATTTTCATTTCCTTTTTAAGTCTAATGTTTTCAATATTAAATTAAATTAAATTAAATCCTTATTTTCCACTGATTTCCAACAATTTTGAATCTAGTAACCAAAATTCCCCTTATCTCAACATCTCTTTTTAACCCTCTAATTGACAATATAAAATCTCCTCTAATATTTTTTTTATTTTAATTCCATTTTTTTTTTAAATTCCATTTATATCCTGCCCTTCTCCGAAGACTCAGGGCGGCTTACAAGCTTAGCAAACCAAACCCCAATTTTTTCAACCTTATTCTAGCTTTCTTCCTTTGCCAACTAGGATTCCATATCAGCGCTTTTAGATCATCAAATAAATCTCCCTCCATTTTTATATATGTTATTTGAATTAAAGGAGACCATTTGATTGCCAGTTTTCTGGAAGGACTGGCCCATTTGTATTCATTAAATTGTCGCCCTGTTATTCCAGTCCCCCATATTAGCTCTGATATATTTATCTTCATTTCAATCTGGTCTTCTTTCTCAAATTTCTTCTCGTTTGTATAGAAACTCATCTCCATTTTCAGTATTGTCACTTCCTTGTCTGAATTATCCATCAGCTGTACTTGTTGGTCAATTGAGTCCTCTGTCTTAATATTTAGTTGTTCCACTTCTGTTGTCTTCTGCATTGTTGATTCTTTAGTTGCAATCAGAATTTGGCTTTGTGCATCCAAGCTGGCATCTTGGTCTTTTATTTTAGGTCTCATTTTATCACAAGCTAAAAGGATAGTTTCATGTATTGTTTTTAGCATGGAAAGGATTTTTTTCCTGGTCTTCATCCATCTCTTTCATGTGTTTGTAAACAATCTTTCTAGTAAAAGTTGTTTTTAAGCAAAAGTCAGTAAGGATTTGCATTCACAGTTCAAGTAGGCCAATTTCACTGCCCAGCTGTTTTCTTAGAGTTGAATCTATCACAGATAGTGCCAAGATCAGGAAAGTCTTATCTAGGTCTCGGCTGTGGGCCAAGTCTCTTTTTTTTTTTTTAGGAAATAACAAATTGCCATACCAAGCTTCACCACAAGATGTCACTGGTACCATTTGTGTTTTTTAAATCCTGAATTTTTCTAGGTTCTTTTCCAATTTTATTTCTTTTTTGCAGATAATAACAAGAATTTCCAGTAAAAATAGGACACTTTTAGGTCCCCAAGTTTCAGAAGCATATAAATCCAATTTGATTAAAATTGTTCTTTTTGATGCTTGATTCCCCTGGGTAGTCAGACACCACTATTCTTAGAAGGTGGGATAGAAATTCCCTTCCCTCTCTCCTCACAGGGGGAAGATACTTCAAAAAGCTTTTACAGGAAAGTACTAAGGGTAAAGAGAAGATCTTATCCAGCTTCATCCATGTTGCTTTCAATGTGCTTGGTAATAAGTTTCACTTTGGCTGTCAGCAGCTGAGTGACAGCTGCCTCCCTTCTGTGATCAAACGGGGGTCCTCTCCTTGCTCTTCACCCCTACAGGGCGACTTTCAACCCTTTCCAAAGTCCCCAGCAGGATAAAACCGGACGCTGGAGACGGAGCTTGCCTCCATACATCCGCCAATGCCGCGATGGCAAACTGGAAGTCAAACCTAAAACTATCTTTAATCATAAAAGCTTATCCTAGTTCACTATAGTTTACATTAAATTTAATCGTCCTCCTCAATAAAATTTAACCCTAATCCAAATATTTATATAATTCTAATACTTGCACTCATTCTGAAACATAACATAAACCAATGTTGTATATTTTCAAACCTATTAAATGAAACTGATAGCTGGACAACGGGAATGAATTCTATATGCCTTTCTTATCGCTAATAGGCTAATCCTTCAGCATGGAAAGATAAATTTATGACTTCAATTACTCTGTGGATTTAAAACCTGGTGTTATTTGCAATTTATGAATGGGTTGCTTACGTACTTATGTATGTACAATTACAGAGAAATATATTCAGCCTTTATTGAAACTGTTGTAAATTATAAAGTGGCCTGAACCAGGCGCTACATCTCTCGCTCTATCTGCGTCTGTCTCTGTCTCTGTCTCTATCTGTCTATCTATCTATCTATCTATCTATCTATCTATCTATCTATCTATCTATCTATCTATCATCTATCTATCTATCTATCTATCTATCTATCTAGGGCCCTGATTCAGACCACTTTATTCACACATTTTAACAACACATGCTAATTTCCATCTGATTGAATCAAGCTATTGTTGCATCATTATATAAAATAAATAAAATAGATTTGATACTACAGATATATGCCTATTTGTTTATTAAACATAATAAATAAACTTTATGCCACATGTTTATATCTAAAATTAGTGGATTGGGTACCAAATGAAAACACCATTGCTGAAGAACACGCTGTATTTAGATATGAATGGTCAGCATTAGATTATTGTGTGCTTGATAGAAAAAATATTCTGTACTCCTCAATGTTACCTTTTTGAAAACTTTTTTTTATTTTAAGTCAGGTTTTGATCTAATACTAGGAGAGAGATGTGGGACAGTCTGAGACTGTCTACTATTGATAAAAGACTGAGTCTACTGATTCACTTTACTTAAATCTCTCCATGAAAATTAGATGCACTCCTTGGATATATTTATCTAAAGCAGTCCCAGTTTATAGAGATGTAAAACAAGGTTGCATATTAGCTCCGCTACTTTTTAATCTATATTTAAATCCAATAATCCAAGTGCTTGCTGTTTCAAATCATCACCCACCTATTTTAGCTAATCATGCAATTCCAGAATTACTGTATGCTGTTGATGAAGTTATTATCATTATCATAATTCACAGGTGGGAATGAAAAAAGCAATCAGGGCACTCTCTTTATTTTGTAAAGAACAAAAGCTTTCAATAAACTCTCAGAAAACAAAAGTGTTAGTGCTTGCCTGATATCATAAAATTTACAAATGGCAAATAAATGGGACACAACGTGGGCACCTATAAATATCTTGGAGTGCATTTTCTTTCCTGAAATGCTCTTTAAAAAAAAAGGTGGGCAAGTGTCATGCAGCACACCTCTACTGCTATTATAAGATTTTACCACTCAAAAAGAGCCCACAGTTTGCATCTTTCTGACCAACAAAGTCAAAAGGGAAGATTTACTTACAACTTGCTACTAGTTTGTTACTAACTGCAGTGACTCACTTAACAGCTGTGTCAAGAAAGGTCAACAAAGTGGGGTAAAACTCAACAACTGTCTTGCTTAGCAATGAAAATTTGGATTCAATTGTGGTTGTAAATCAAGGACTATCTCTAAATCCAAGTTTCCCACTAATCATAAAAAACACTAAAATTCTAATCCCAATGCTAAATTTAACCATAGACTTCATGAAAGTCTAAACCTAATTTAACTTTAAGGAAAAATCAATACAAATTCCAACCTTCAACCTAGGATTCAATCCAAACTGCATCCTTAATTTAAGACGAGCAATAACCATATAAATTCAACCAAATAAATTTAATATTTGCACTAAATTTTAGTACAAAGGAAACCTAGCAATAAAATTAACCCAAATAATCATAACATCAATACAAATGATGGTAGGATGAACTTCTCTCTCTCCTCTATTTATATGCTTTATTTATATTTTGTTAGTCTACATAGACTCTTTTCTTTTATTGAAAAGTTTTATAAAGGTTACAATATTATCCCATCCCCAACCCCCCCTAAACCCCCCTCCCCCTCCCCCACTTCCCAAAGCTGGTTACAGGGTTACAAATATATAGTAATCATAATCTAACTAACATTAATCAACTATATAAATAACCAAATACATAATACACTTTAACCCGCCTATAACATAATTACAAACACTCTAAAATATCCAACTTATAAAAAAAATTTAAATTATAACAATCTAAAATTTACTCATAAGCTAAATGGAACTTTTTAATCCCAAATTTTTTCTGAATATAATCTATCCATCTTCTCCAAACCGAAATGTATCTTTCTTGTGAATGATCCTTCAAGTAAGCAGAAATCTTAGCCATTTCTGCTAAATTTGACACTTTAAGCGTCCACTCCTCTATAGTAGGCAGACAGTCCTTCTTCCAATATTTCCCTACCAATAACCTCACAGCTGTTATCAAATTCAACATCAAGTTAATTTCTTTAGTATCATAATCTGTAATAACACCCAATAAAAATAATTGTGGAAGTCTACATAGACTCTTAATAAAGGTAAAGGTAAAGGTTCCCCCGCACATGCGTGCTAGTCGTTTCTCCGTTTCAAAGCCGAAGAGCCAGCGCTTGTCCGAGGACGTCTCCGTGGTCATGTGGCCGGCATGACTAGATGCCAAAGGCACACAGAACGCTGTTACCTTCCCACCGTAGTGGTCCCTATTTTTCTACTTGCATTTTACGTGCTTTCAAACTGCTAGGTTGGCAGAAGCTGGGACAAGTAACAGGCGCTCACTCTGTTATGCGGCACTCGGGATTCGACCCGCCAAACTGCCGACCTTCTGATCGACAGGCTCAGCGTCCTAACCCTCTGAGCCACCACATCCCTAGACTCTTAATAGTATACTATAAAAACAAAATTTTTAGTTATTTAAATTGTATGCTGCCTGATTCCAACCAATTCTGAGCAACTATAACAATGATATAGGAATAATAAGGAAATAATGATCCTTAAAACTGTCAAATCCTATCATAAACTACTGTAACTAAAAATAATAACGGTAATTGCTCTGTGATAATAGTTATTAAATCAACATCCTGCTTCATTGCTCAGTTTTATGCTTTTTTGTAAAGTAAAATATGATGGACCCATCTGGATTTCTGTAGAAGACACTTCCATACAGTGAGTACTGATGCTGAGAAACAAAATTATTCTAGTTTCCTATGGAACTTCTCATCCACTATAGAAATTAACTTTATAATTTCAGATTTAAAGGACTGAACTTCACAGAAGTGTGATTTAAATATTTTTGAGAAAATTATTTTTCAGATATTCTGTCAGTCAGAAAATGTCACATTATTTCTTCCTTAGGGAAAAAGTATTCTTCAACATGTTGGGTAACATTGAAAGTCTAGTTTCTTCTTTTAAAGACTTACAATGACAGATAAACCTGAGATATATAGTTGTAATTATAGATTTCTTGTTTTATTATATATTGGTTTCATTTGTATATTTTTGTCTGCATATAATAAACTGTTTATTTTTATATTATGGTGTGTGTGTTTTTTTTTTGAAAATGGGTTAATTAAAAAGTGTTTTAAAAAGAGCAGAATCCTCCTGAACTAGATGGGTCCTAAAATTCCAAATCATGTAGGTCCTTCAAGATCAAACAAACACTCTGAATTATACCAGGAAGTTTATTTGTAGTAAAGCAGATACAAAAATAACATAGGTAAGTGTGACAAATATCTCTCACATACTAGCAAGCATATTGTGGCATTTTGAACCAAGTAATTTTTCCGAAGACTTCCCAACGTAGAGCCCATTGCAATAACTATCTGAAATTATTTAATTAATTTAAATGATTACCTAAGCTCTTTTTATTCAAGATTGAGACCTGGTCTTATGTTCGAAACTATACTAGTCACTTTTATTGATAGACAGGAGTAGAATGGAGACAATATAATTATTTTGTTCAATTTCTCAGTAATACCACTGACTAAAGTATTCTCTTGGGCTATGAGAGTTGGAAATAGGTGGTGGGCTTCTGTTCTTTGGTAATTTTGCTTCTTGGGTTCTATTAATAGTATAATACTATTCCCAGTATGCCCTTTGCACCCCAGTTCGATCTGTTTGGGGGGGAGCAATATGAGAAAGAAAAGTAAATAGAATAGAATAGAGCTGGTAGGGACCTTGGAGGTCTTCTAGTCCAGCCCCCTGCTCAAGCAGGAGAACCTATACCATCTCAGACAAGTGGCTGTCCAGTCTCTTCTTAAAAACCTCCAGTGATGGAGTGCTCACAATATCTGAGGGCAAGCTGTTCCATTGATTAATTGTCCTCACTGTTAGGAAGTTTCTCCTTAATTTCAGGTGGCTTCTGTAGAAGTAGATGGGGAAAGGACAAATCCTCAGGCACTCTATAGGGATCAGTTTTATGTCTCCCCCACCTTTTGTCAGATTGGCAAAAGTATCCTGGAGTCATAGGAAGGGATAAAATGGGGATAGGTGGTTTCCCATCCTTTGGGGTAGGATGAAGAATGATGAAATAATTGCTATGTCTCCTAATGCCTAACATGTTAGCAGAGGAAAGAGAGGCACATGTCAAATGCTGTAGTGCATGACCTTATTTTCCAAAACAGGAAGATCAGGAAGTAACATTACATGTAAGAAGACATTGGACAAATTGCTGCAAATTTTCCTTTTCCTTTCCTTTGGTTCTTTGAAAATAGCACAGGTTTTCCATATTTGGAGTGTCTGGACTTTTGTTCTTTGATTTCTAACTAGAGAGCTGTGTTGTACACCAGTTTATCTTTTCCTGAATAGGAAGGCTTTATGCTCAGTTACTCCGCTCATCGGTCATGCCCTGCTGATCACCAGTTTGGACTACTGCAATGCATTCTACATGGAGCTACAATTGAAAATTATCTGTAAGCTTCAGCTGGTACAGAATGCAGCCATGCGAGCAATCCTGGCCACAAAAACAATGGTACAGGTAACCCATCTGCTGAGTGAGCTGCATTGGTTGCCAGTTTGCTTTCAAGGTGAATTCAAGATGTTGGTTATAACCTTTAAAGCCCTATATCAGTGATGGCAAACCTTTTAGAGACCGAGTGCCCAAAAAACCACCCCTGGCCCCCCCACTCTGCCCCTGCCCTACCTGCCTGGCCTGCCCCTCCCCCAGCCCACCCACACTCCACCTCCACTCCACCCTTGCCCTGACCACCCACAGGGCTACCCACCACCTCCACAGCCCGCTGCAGATCGCCCAGGCAGCCCAGAAGTGCCATGGCAGCCATGCCCTCTACCCATGCCCCGCAGCATCAACTGTGTGCAACAGGGTGCGAGTGCGGAGTTTTGTCCCTGCTGCCCGGCTGCCATGTCCTTGGTTGTGCTGCTCCACGTGGCCTGCACTCGGGGGTTACTCTCCTTCAGGGAGGCTTCTGGTGAGGAGAGGGCCATGGGGCGATGGCATACATGCCCACAGAGAGGGCTCTGAGTGCCGCCTCTGGCACACATGCCAGAGATTTGCCACCACTGCCCTATGGGGCTTTGCCCCATTACATCAGCCAGTTCTACCTGGTCAGGCTAGGTTGTAAACCCCATTAGTTAAAGAAATCTGACTGGCAGGGCCTAGGAAGAGACTTTTGATTGATGTTGCTTCCACATTTGGAACATTCTCTCCCAAGAGGCAAGACAGACTCCCAGTCTCTTGGCATTTCAGAAATGTCAAAAAAGGTAGCTCTGCCATCTTGCTTGGAGCTCACAGAGTAGCACATCATAGTGGGGCTGGTTAGCATACTGAAGGACCTTCCCTGCCTTTTAATTAACTTTTAATATTGAATTTTAACTCTCCTTACCTCTTATTTAAATTTCTAAATTCAGTTTTTATCTTTTTTATATTTTATTTGTACACAGCCCAGAATCCCTCTGTGTGGGTGATGGGCCATTTCTAAATTTGATAAATAAATAAATAGTTATTATTTTATTTCATTAACAGGCTGGAATGAGAAAAGGCTCAAGGAGTCGTAGGAGATTTCAGATATGTTTTCTTCTAAGCCCTTACATAGAGAAAACTCTATAAAGAAGCACACATAACAAGCAGATGAACTCTGAAAGTGGATAAAAATAAAATGGGTGTTATTTATTCATTGTTTTCAGAGTTATTAGTGCCTTAGGCAGTTGCTCTTGGTATTTTCTAAAGTCAGACAATTGTTACAGAGTAAGACTAAGAAGAAAATAATAGTGTAATTTGAAGTGGGACTCTAGAGGGACATAGCCAGTCAATTCCTAGCTCTCTTGTCCATCTGAATTTTCAGGCTTTCTGGTTTCTTATAAGTTACAAGCATAGAATAAAAAGTATAATGAAATGATAACAGAAACAAGAAATATCATCACTAAAACATAAAATAGCAACCTCTAAAATATAAACACATGATAAGGTCTGGGTGAAAATATGATACAGTTTCAATTAATAAATATTTTTTTTTAAACCGTAAAAGGAAGGAGCTTGTTTTCATACCAATTGTGATATGTTAGAGGCAATATGGCTGGCAATTTTGAGGTGGGAATTAACTTCATGTGAAAGTATTACCAGACTGGGCCTCTAGTGCAGGGCTTTTCAACCTTTTCACCCATTGTACCACTTATAGGATATGGCAACATCCGAGTACCACCAGTCGCCTAGCAAGGTGTCAAAAACTTGATGACCAAAAAAAAAAAAAAAAGCAAAAAAGTGATAAAGTACAGGTAGTCTTTGATTTACAACAGTTCGCTTAGTGACTGTTCGAAGTCACAATGGCACTGAAAAAAGTGCCCCCACAAGCCACAGCCGAGCAAGACACTTGCCTGCCTGCCCGGTGGCGCTCTTCCTCCTGTTCGAGGTTTTCATTGTTGTGAGCATTTCTGTTGAGGATTGGCAGCGGGGGTGGGTTAGGGGATGTTTGGTTTTTATTCCCCCCCTCTGCTGGGTGTTTGCAGCAGGTTTTGGTCACTTCACATGACCCTGGGACACTGTGACCATCATAAATATGAATCAGTTGCCAAGCATCTGAATGTAAATTACAAGACCCTGGAGATGCTGCAACATTCCAGCTGATCGGCACTCTTCTGGGCTCAGCAGAAGTGCCAGGATCAGCGCCGAGCTCCAGCTGGAGCCTGGCGCTGATTCTGGTGCTTCCACTGAGCACTGACAGCCTCAAAGAAGTGCCGATCAGCTGGAAAGTGGCACTGATCCTGACACTTCTGCTCAGCCTGACAGCCCTGCAGCTCCAGCCATCTCTCACTCAGGCTTGTATGGTGTTGCCCAGGTTCAGCTCATTTCCCTCCCCCACTACCACTTTTCTGCCAGGTGCCAATGTACCACAGGTGGTACCCGTACCACTGGTTGAAAAGCCCTGCTCTAGTGTATGGAGCAGGATACAAAGTATGGGTAGGTGCTTTTATAGGGATCCTAGCAGAATCTTGAAATTTGGATATCTCCTTCCCTTCCCTCTCAAAGCAATGAAATTACTCAGGAACCCTGGTTTTCTATTTGTGGCACACAGTAATCAAATGTATTCAGAGGATTGTTCTGTGGGACATCTCAGGTTAAAATAGAAGGTTAGCCTATTTTTTTTCTAGTCGTGAATATCCATCAATTTATTATCATTCATATATTCAGTGGTTTTATGCATGGTTGGGCAAGAGATTAATCTGTACAGTTAATGGAACTCACTTCTCCATAAACATGTACAGGATTAATTGTAACATCCAGCACTTAGAAATAAACTTGCTTTAAGATGACAAAAGAGGAAAATGACCTTAATAATTATTAAGCTATTGAAAATGTTAAGAAGACAAATTTAGTTTTTTCAGTATGATAAGGAAACGGCAAGAGTCTTGTATGCTCTAATCATCACCTTAGGATTCCCTGTGATCACAATTACAAGAACTAGAGCCGCTTACCATAGTGTGGTTTTGCAAATGTCTGTCACATCCCAAAGGTTGTCCTTTCAGTGGTTCAATCAACACCCTGATGTTAATAAATCCTATTCATTATTATTATTAACCATGGTAGAATAAATCCTTCTAACTTGCCCTGGAAATGGAATCGTACCACAGCCCATTCATAATTGAATGCACACTGTTGTCACTTATATAGCCCCCCCAAGTCAAAGGACTATTTTATTTTCAGTGTTTACTCAGCTCTGCATTTGATATTTTTATAGGAAACTGAGTGTGCTGAAGAGCAACTCCTGACAATGGGAGTCATTTTGCATAATATATGTGAGAAATTCCATATTGCATTGTTGTAAGTCAACACCCACCCACCCTCCTAGAGAAGAAAATATTTGGGGGGGGGGATATTAAAAACGACAGAATATTATATTTCCCCAAAGGAATAATGAAAAATCTTAGGCAAAGACAGCCCCAAGTCTCTCTCCCAAGCAGAAACCAAGCAGGTCAGCTTTTAGAAATGCAGATTTGATAATCCTTTCAGAAAGACTGTAGCCAGGAAGCTTGGAGCTGATGAGATTAGAAAGACAAAACCCCATAAATTCTACATCCCCCACCCAAACTCTAGAAACATGACCTTTAGGACATAATAGGATTAACCCACCACTATCAGAATACCAAAAGGACATGCTCAAAAGCTCAGGTCAAAGTTCATGCCACAGGAACATCATCAAACACAAAAGCCCAAGAAGGTATAAAAACCCACCACCCACAGTTACATGTGGTCAGCTTTCCCAGAGCCACATTTATGTCTGGCTATGCTCTTCAATAAACTACAACCTTCTTTCTAAAACAGTCTTCATTTTGTTTATTCCTGGCTTGGACTGGACCCTGATGAAGATTTTTCTTTCAACAGCATCTAGAAGCCAAATACATTCTTCCATGGTGCTTTTCATTCAGCCCCAGAGGTAGGTGCACTTTTTCCCTTGTTCATATTCCACAAGCAAAGCAAGATCATACTGTGTCAATAAACCTTTGGCCCCTAGTGGTCTTGGATGGGGGCTTTCATTCTCTACATTTTATTTTTGAGTTTTATTACTATGTATTTTGATTTGGTATATTGCTGTATGCTCCCCAGAGCTCTCAAGGATTGGAGTGGATTAGAAGTATTATAAATAAATAAACATTGCTGCTTGGGGAATTCATGCCAAACAAAATACTAGATATCATTTTTCTGTAAACCATACTGTATACTCCATAGTAAATTTTAGCGTATGTTAGAAAATGCAGTGCACTGAAAAAGATACTGAACCTGTTTAGAATAGCATCTGGGACATTTAGTACAAGATGACCATAAACAAGAGCTGTTAGAACTTTACTAAGATATTTAGAATCTCATACTAAGTAACTGAAGTGAGTTGAAGAGAGATAAAATTTACTGAAACAATACAACTTATTGTTTCCTTTAAATATATTCTATGTCTACATTTCTATATGTTTATAAAACACATGCAGACACATAGACATATTTTATGCATGTATGTATGCAGACAGATTCATCTGATCTTTGGGAATATTTTTTTCTACTAATGTCATTTACTGAAATACAAAGATGAGGATGATAGTGATAGTGACATTAGCTAAAAAGGCATTAGTTGCATCTCACCTTTCCTGCAATGAATAACATGATCAAGGCAGATTTATTGTGCATGTATCAAATGGTGACAAGATCATGATTAAAATGACAAAAAAAATCTGCTTCTTCTAATCTCTGTATAGAAAGGTGACATGAGGACCATTTGGAAGAAATGGTAAAAATAAGAACTAGGCAGTGGTGGGATTCAAACATGTGAACAACCGGTTCTCTGTGTGGATGCTGCTTCCAGAAGTCCATTCTGGGCCTGGGCAACAAAAAAATTAGCTACCGGTTGTGCCGAAATGGTGCGAATTGGCTGAATCCCACCATTGGAACTAGGATTTATTGTTATGATGCACACATCAGTTAGATTCACAGTCTAATACTGGTGGACATGTACTGAATTCAGTATTTTCGGATATGAAGGAAATAGGTATGGCTCCAAGGGCCTCAATCACAATTGATATAACAACAGATTTTCTGTAAGTGTTTAGTTTCAATCCAGAAGTCCGGGCATTTTTCCAATTGTCTTTTTCTCAGTCCTAGCATTGCCCAGAATAATAACATCAGTGAACAAGACTTTCTTTTTTTCAGTAACTGTTATATCAGGCATGTAATAAACAATATTCCTATCTATTTGGACCTTAAACTCCCATAAGATCTTCACCCACTCATTTTCAAAATCTTCTCAACTTGATGGTCTCAGTACCGTAGTTTTCACTACATTTAAATCCAATCTTCTGGCAAAATGTACAGTGAATAATTCTTGCAACTGACTCATAACACTGCTTCTGTTGCCCACTTGTTGCCAGATGCCAAAGAACTCTAACATCTGACATGGTCTTCTTCTTATTATTATTTACTTCTGAGGGGATAACAAGAATTTATCAAAATGTTTATAGTCATAACGTGGCTGAAGTGATAAAGGAGATGAGAGGTATCTATTCTCCAAGGATATGAAGACAATGCAGCCTTGAGGAAGAGGAGATTGATCTTATTATTGAAAATGCTTTGACAGGGTGGCAATGAGCAAACAAGCTTAGATGATTGTTCAACTTGTAAACTGGGGAAGAAAGAAAAGAGAGAAAAAATGAAAAAGCGATCCTATCAAACCACAATTTCTGCTGAAAGAAAAATTTGCTTCAATAAATCTTTTATGAGATTTTTTTTCTCTCCCTGAGATGAAATGTAGCAAGTTGCCAGTGACTGATGGCTGTGGAGCATTTCTGCAAGTAAGCAGGAACTCCAGGGAGCTTTGGAACAAGATGTGTAGAAAGGCAATTTAAGAAGTATTATTAAGTTTAAAGAGCAGAGTTTGTTATGCTGTTAAACATAGTTTGGAAAACAGAGCTCCAGTATAAACCATGTGTTTTAAGACCTATACTGTGCTTTTGAAGTAAACGTCAGCTAGTAATTTTGCTGCTTGGGTCAATATTGCTTGTTTTATTGCCATTTTGATGAATCAGTTTAATGTTATTTGCTATTAATTATATTATATATAGCAAGCCCACAAAAAACTAGGAAGCATTCAGCTGGGCAAGAATCATTTTGAAAGCATCAGAGAAAATGGTTTTGATTTAGCAAATAAGAATGAATAGTCAGTATCCCTAAGTGTGCAGTAGACAAGGAAGCCAGTCAAACAGTATAATAACTCAGCAATCTATCCTGAAACCATTCAAATAGACATGGCAGACAGAAAATCATAAGAATGGCACAATAGTTGAAATGCCACCGGTTTATTTTGGCTTTACCATGGAGACCTAAGATTATAAATTGGCTAATAAGCACTGTGTATATTTGTGCATTCTTGCATATTCTGTACTATTTTTTAGTTTGTGCTTTTTGCCACAGTCAGTTCAGTCTTATTGTAGTAATTCAAGATAGGCATTGGTGTGATTCACTTACTTATCTCAGTATGCATTACTATTGATAGTATATTTGACATGCAGTTTCTCAAACTCTTCCTTTCCCTTTCCCTTTCCCTTCCCCATCCCCTCCCTCCCAATGTATTCCAGGATTGATTTCAAATCTCTTTTGGCAACATGTTTAAACTTACTATGTTGTGAGAGAAGGCAGAGTGAGCTCTTGCTAGCATTTGTTGCTAATGATTGCAGCTGGATGGATGGATGGATGGAGAGAAATATAGATTGATACATATTATGCATTTTTTCACTCTATACGTTTTTCAAATTGGCAATTTGAAGAGCTGCTAAGGACTGAGGCCTCTCACACATGCCAAAATAAGGAAAAGAAGGAATAGAGAGATCCCTATCACTGATCATGATAATTGTCCATTGAAAATTGTCCATTTGAAGAGGAACAAGGCCTCTATCATGTGATCAGAAAGAAAATCCAAAGATTGGTTTAAATTTTATACTGGAATCAGTTTGTCCCAAACATGATCTTAGCATACCCTGTCAATATTAACAATATCTAGATTTCTGCTCTTAAGGGAGAAGTAGGGGAATTTTACAAATAGGTAAAAAGCATGCTTCAGTTAATAAAAAGACATTACGTACAGCAATAATGGTAATGGATGATTTTAGTACACATTTGGGAAAGAGTACATATGAAGACAAGACAGGTGAACCTGGCTAGAATATCAGCCATGAATGTGGTTTTCACCATCCACAATTTGGTAAAGACATTATCAATATTTCCATAGACTAATATCTAGGAAACTGCATATGATACATTATAGGTTCTAATTATAATATAGTATCACAAAAAATAGATAAATCTAGATATTACCAATTGAATTGTAGTAGAGGTGATAGGAACAAACTAGAGGAAAAAAAATATTATATATGCCAGAGGGTGGGGAAAAGACAGGGACTTTTCAAACATGCATGCACAGTTCTTTATTTACAGTGATGTTTAATATATACAAATGAAGTTACATAACATTATACATATACAGCACCTTACTGTGCTTTTGCTTCTGTATTTGCATCTATCCTAGAGAGGAGAACAGGAAGATAGAAAAATAAGTCTTTTCTAGGCTTCTTGGATACTAGCACTCTGTCAAACTGTTTTCACTGACCTCTGGTTTGTTCTCTGAAAATTACAGGTTGTTTTTTTTTGTTAGCCAGTTTGCTCAGCAATGTACATGTCAGGCTCTTCTGGTTTATTCCTGCAACTGCAGATTCTTCCTTTCTTGTCCACACCCAGCAAAAACTATTTCAGGAATGCCTGACAATTTCCTTCTCCATTAGTTAATGCTTCTGCCTTTTTATATCTTCACAGCTATAAGGCAGGTATTTTAATTAGGCAGAAGCTTTCTTGGGGTTTATAAGAAGAAGTAATTATTGCAAAAAAAAAAGATAAGTGGTAGATGAAGCAAAATTGAAGTACTAGATGTTAAATATGACTCTTCTCATATGCATAAGAAAATTAAATAATACACAGGACCATATGAACCAGAATGTCAATATCATAAACAATGAAGGGGAAATATAATTGGCATCAAAGAAAAATTATATACATGGAGAACAAATACTGAATAACTTTTATGATAATAAGCACCACATCCTAAATACATAAACACAGATGCAGGAACTTCTGTATATAAAGAATAAGTAATACAAATAGTTAAAGCATTGAAAAATGGCTAGACAAGGATGAAAATTGCATATGTAATGGGGAAAAAAAACTTAAACATAGATGTTTTAACATTTTTAAGTTACTCTGTGAAACAGAGATTATTCCAGATATAACCAATATCCATGTTTATTACACTCCCCAAAACAAGCAAAGAATATAGATACACACACAATAATAATAATAATAATAATAATAATAATAATAATGATGATGATGATGATGATGATGAAGAAGAAGAAGAAGAAGAAGTTGGAAGGGACCTTGGAGGTCATCTAGTCCAACCCCCTGCTCAGGCAGGAAACCCTATACCATTTCTGGCAAATGGTTGTCCAGTCTCTTCTTAAAAACTTCCAGTGTTGGAGCATTCACCACTTCTGGAGGCAGGTTTTTCCACTGGTTAATTGTTCTAACTGTACACATATATATGTGTGTGTGTGTGTGTGTGTGTGTGTGTGTGTGTGTTAAAACAGTTAGAACAATTAACCAGTGGAAAAACCTGCCTCCAGAAGTGGTGAATGCTCCAACACTGAAAGTTTTTAAGAAGATACTGGACAACCATTTGACTGGACAACCATATACAGTATATATATATATATATATATATATATATATATATATATATATATATATATATATATATATATATATATATATATATATATATATATATATATATATATATATATATATATATATATATATATATATATATATATATATATATATATATATATATATATATATATATATATATATATATATATATATATATATATATATATATATATGGATCTTTGGTCATATATAATGATACATCAAATGTATGATACATTATAGACAAATATTTTTATTTTCTTCTGCTATATGCTGATACACACACACACACGTTTTCTTCTGCTATATAATGTTAGTGTTGCCCATAAACCAGACCAAACCTTACACACCAAGGTAATGCACCTCAAAGACATGCTCCCCAACGAAGAAAGATCCTCAGGGGTATATAAAATCAAGTGTAAGAACTGTCACGGCAACTACGTTGGGGAGACAACCAAACGGTTCAGAACCAGGATTCATGAGCATGAACTGGCCATCAGACGGCAAGAACAACACTCACAGGTATGGGCACACATGGCCAGCTGCAATCATACATTCACAGGTGCAGACACTATTGCCCAGGATACCACCAAGGGCGGCCGGCTACTCAAAGAGGCTTGGCCATTGGACGGACACTTGATCAACTGCCACATAGACCTACTGCCTATCAGGCACTAAGGGGGTGGGAAGAATGACGTTACAACTCACGGCGAGTGCAACAAGCCCCACCCATGCAGGATCAGAACTGTGGGCCCACACAACAAAGAACTACAACCTTCAAAAAGGAGGAATCCCTAATGTGTCCTGTACAAGAACTAAAGATGGGTGCCTCGGCACAGCAAAAAGGGAGAGTGGCCAAAAACAGGAGCCGTCAGGGAACCAACCCACAGGCATTCAGACATGAACCAGGCAGACAAGGAGAGAGACCATGAGGGAAGAAACAATTCCCGAGCCTAGAAATACACAGACCGATGCGGTACAGCTAGAAACAATTGGGTCAATTGGGGCAGGCAGACCAGTAACTCGCTCCATGAACAGGGCACAAAAACAACCAGCCTCATAAGCAAGCTCCTGGAACTCCAGCATTTTACTCTGATGACGTCAGCAGTTAGCTGATGAAAGCTAAGTGTATTAAACCATTTTGTTTGTATTTTATCCTGGTGTTCGATCGTATGTATGTATGTGTGTGTGTGTGTGTGTGTGTGTGTGTGTATATATATATATATATATATATATATATATATATATATATATATATATATATATATGTGTGTGTGTGTGTGTGTGTGTGTGTGTGTGTGTGTGTGTGTGTGTGTGTGTTGTGTGTGTAGATCTTTGGTCATTCGGGTTTTTTCCCCACGTAGAATTGAAGGTATAAGAGCAACGTTTCGACGAAATCTCATCCGTCCCAGAAGAACGAAGCTGAAGCCACCAGCCTGAGGATGACGGATGAGATTTCGTTGAAACGTTGCTCTTATACCTTCAATTCTACGTGGGAAAAAACCCGAATGACCAAAGATCTACATACAAACACCCGCGAAAACCTCAGAAAACAAATACACACACACACACACACACACACACACACATATATGCAGTGGTGGGATTCAGCTGGTTTGCACCAGTTCAGCAGAACAAATACCTATTTTTTTTTAAAGTTTGGCGAATTGGTTATGATAAATCTGAGTTCTTCTGTGGCCACTTGTGGCTGCACACCACATGGTGTGCTGCATGGTTCTTTCCACTGATTGCACCGCTGCTGCTGCTTGGGGCAGGATGCCACATTGCTGTTCACACCAATCATGCCAGTGCTGCTGCTTGTTGCAGGAGGCCACAAGGCTCATTGTGTTGACTGGTGCATGGTCTCCTGCTGTAAGCGGTGGCACCGGCACAATCAGGTGATGAGCCTTGCGGCCTCTGGTTGCAACCAGGATCCTACTCCTACAGTGAAAAGATGGTTGAGGATAAATGACACAGCCGATGATGCTCGGATAAAAGCGAAGAAAATTGCAAGTAAGGACCCCAATCAAGAAGCAATATGAAAATATCTTAAATAACAGTTTTATTGTTTTTGTCAGGTATTATTTAATATTTTTCATTAATATTTTAAAATTCTTTCTTTTTTAAAAAATTCTTTCTTATAACATAATCTAGTTTTCTGTATCTCGTTTATTGTTCTTATTTAAGTATTAAATGCATGAAATAATAAACTACCTTTTGATATGTTGTTTTTTATACTTAAAACAGTCATTAAGGCAGAGAACCATTTGTTAAATTATTTCAATCCCACCACTGTATGTATGCATGTGTATGTGTGCGTGTATAGAATGAAAAAAAAAAACTTATTTGTTGTAAAATATCTCTGAAATAAGGGCATGACATTTTAAGTATATAATACCTTGAATTTTGAATAATAGAGATCATTGTTAGAAAATAGAAGTACAGTTGAATAGGTAAAGCTAATTTTGAAAACTAACTGCCTTTTATATGAAATAATTAAAATATGGTATTTGTGAATAAAACTGCTGCTGGTGGAAACCATAGTATATGGCCATTAGAATAAATTGTCCATTTTTCATTGATGTGGAAAATCATAGAAACATTATCACCCACAATCTAGTTCAACACTGTTCTTTTCACCTAACTTGAAGGTTATTTTTTTCAGCAGAGGTATAAATGTTCAGGTTTGCTGTCACATGGTCAGGCAATCAACTGTAGTTTTGTTTCTGTAATATTGGAGATATGTTGTCCCTTATGGATTCACTCATTTTCTTTAAAATAAAAGCTATTCTATAGTTTATATTTCAGATGTAAAATGTACATGACCTGGTATGTTCCGGTCAAAAGACAAATTCCCAGAAGGACAACAGAAGTGCAAAGGTCAAGTCTGGAAGAAGAATATCCAGGATGAAAAGGTCAATTTAATACACTGAATGTTGTCCTTTATTAACTATAGACGTATCACCAACCTTTCTAAGCTTTCACTGGTTAACTCCAGATTCTTTTCATGGACATGCCATTAAAAGATTTCTTACTAGTCCTGCCTAATTGATTCCATATAATTTGCCATTGGTAATCCATTCTTAAAAAACAAACTGGAAATATTATTGTGCTACTATTATTGAATATAAGCTGTGACTACAGCAATAAATGCTTATTTTAATTGAATCAGTACATCTATGTTAGCCCCCAAAGCACCTTGTATCTGACCAATCTATTCTTTATTGTGTCTGCCCAAGTTTCATTTTATCCTTTTGAAGATATTTAATAATTTATTCCTTTTCCTACAGCAAACAGAACTCATTATTTAGCAAATGTAAATAGGGTTTTTTTCACATCACCCTTCAATTTAGTAGCCTACCTCATTTACTTCTGCTTATCAATCAGGAATCTAAACAATTTAACACAATGTGACAAACCTTGGTCTACATCTTGCTTCACTAATGCCAGCCAGGCAGCCAATCATGAAATGATATTCTTTATAACTGAGAACATAGACATACATGCATTCAGAGAAAGAAGTGTCAAGGTTGCCAGGAATAGAGAGGCCTTCAAAACATTGATAATAACCAAAAAATATTTTCAAATTGCCATGGCAACAAAAAGGTGCAATACAGGAGGCCAGAAGAAGTAGGTTATTTGTTCCTGCAGAAATCTTTCCACTTTGTTACCCTCTTTATCAAGTATCTCTTCATTGGACTCAGTAGATATCTGTGTTACAGAACAGAATAAATGATTCAAATTCATATTAATCTTTTCAGTGGGATCTCAAGTTCTTTGTGGGAGCTTCAATATCTCCTCCTTCTTCTTCCTTCTCATCTCTTGTTACAGAATCTACCTTTTCCTGGCCTTCTTATAAATGAACTTGTGAGCTATAAAGTGGGTTAACACTTAAGGGAAAACAAATCCTGCTTTGTAGCACTGTCAAAATTGTACTTGTAGGAGGAACATTAATGACTATTGTAACAGAAATATAATCAAATCAGGATGATGAAAAGGGAGAGAGAGACAAATGGGCTGGCTTGGCTCTGATCCTTTTTAATTTCCTAGAGATGAGCAGCTTTGTCCCATATCATTATGATGGGCAAAAAACTATGTTTGGCTATTCTGACATTGACAGGAGGAGAAGAAAGAACCAAAAATAAAAAAAATAATTAATATAAATATTCTCTCTCACACACACAAACACAAACACACAAGCATACATACATGTACAAACATATCATATTTTAAATATTTTCATTAGGTCTCAATCATATTGAGTTATAATTCTGAAATGCATTTTCAGTCAATATACTTGTGAAATGAAACATTCAGAGAACCCAATTTTCCTTCCTTTTCCTTCCTTTCCTTCATTAATTTAATATAATTTCAATATAATTTATTGAAAATTATTGAAAGCTTGATATTCTTTTCAAATATTTTTCTATTGAAGTCTTCTACAATTAAAACTTTAAATCTTCAATGAAAAATCAGAAGGGGCATTAAGATATAAAATATATTATCTTCATTATCTAACACTATGGGAAATAAATAAGATTAACTTACATTTCAGTTAAGAAAACAATTATGATTTAATAGGTTTTAATGGGGACCTTGTGGGTAGCTCTCATTACTAAAATGCAGAAGTAAAAAATAAACAGAAATTACAATGTATATTAAAATGTTTTCACTCAGAAATCCATATGAGTGAATCTGGCAATGTTTTTAGAAAGCATCTGGGTTAAAATAAATAGCTAAAATATTATTGTGGTTTCTAAGAAAGTGCTTATATACATACAAACTCTTTAAAGAAAAAGAAATTGTAATTGTGGAAGAATTTAAGCATCCTGCAATCAATACAGAAGATTTAGTTTAGAACTGGACCACTAAAAGAAAATGATTGATGCTATAGTTCTTCATTTTAAATGAAAGTAAAACAGAGTAGTCAAATGTCTAACTTGTTCTTCAAAAAAGCAGATTTTAATAACTTCAGTAAGAAGAATCCCATGGCAGGAGAATTAATGTGATATGGACCTGAAGATGGATTGAAATTCCTAAAGAAGGTGATATTAAAAGCACAATTGCAAACGATCTCATTAAGGGGGAAAAATGGAGAACAGTAGGAGAAGACAATATAGTTGTACAAAGAGCTTAGTGGAGATCATATCTCCTATGTATAATCCTGATGAAAATGAAGCCAACTGAAGAAATCCCTTTTAAGATTTTAACTATACTCCCACCTTGACTGCATGATGTCCAAGTGCTCTATTAACATAGCTCAGATAGAGAAGAGAAAATATCAGATATTAAACTGATTGGGTTCCCCAATATGTTTCTCTTTCTCACACATTCCAGAAAGCCAATTGTTTAGTATTCTGTGGGCATGCTTTTTGAGCATGAAGAACAGAGATGGTGGTGGTGGGGAACCACTTTTACAGTTATTTTTGTACATGGATTAGAAGAGAAAACCTGACAACATTCCTGGCAATTTCCTGAAGTTGGGAAGGAAAGAAATAGCTAGAATTCTTTTGATAAAATTTTAAACACCATTTTATAATTCTTCCTGTAATTTGGGCTAGAAGGAAAGTTTTGCTTTTGTCATTTCCACAAAATGGAAACAAAACAAAATGGCATTTTACCTTTCGTCTGCTGAATCTGTTAAACAACAATAATGAAAAAAAGTCATGATTTCAAAATTCCCTATGTAACCTGTTCAAAAAGACAAAAAACAGTCTCTTTATTTGCTAGCTGCTCTCCACCCAGTATGGCACCATCAAAGGCAGAGAGGACTGGAGGAGGAGAGTATCTCTGCCAGAGTACAATGCATCTATCCAGTATGGAAGTATTTGCCCGTGTAAAGTGAAACAACTTTTCTGTTTGTGCTGGGCAAGGAGAAATATACTGTCTTTGAGATGAACAGAATGTTGCCCATTCCTAAATGGCTTGTCTTGCATTTGAGCAAGCAGGAGATGTGGATCAGCCCTGAAGCTAGGCAGGGATCACAATCAGTGTGGCAATTTGCACACCAATATTGCTTTCTTCCAACTTCCAAAGATGGATGAAGAGTGTTTCAACTCAGCAGCGGGGAAAGGCTCTCTTTTGCTCTCTCTGCAGTGTTTTTCACAGGTCAGAAATCAATTAAGAACATATTTCACTGGAAACACTTTAAGCAATGTGATATTTCATTAAATATTACTGCAAGCTGCACCAGATTTGCTGTCCAAGTGTAAATTACAAAATTACTGTTGATTATTTTAATAAGTTTCCCAAAGCTTGCAGTGACTATATTAAGGGATGCTCACTATATTGTTAATCTCAGGGGAATATGGTTATTGAAACTAATATTCATCTGTACTTATATACTATTTTATTGTATAATATATATTTTATATACAGTACTCATTCATTGTAGCTGCAGTATAAAAAGAAGTAAGTTATTGAAATACTTCTTTTGAAAAAGACTTAAAAACTTATTAAGCTTATTCATTACAAGCTTGTTAAGATTAAACAGTGAAATAACAGGGATGCAGACGGAACTGACATTATTACTTATGTGTTATGTATCCAGCCATTTTATGCATTTAAGCATTCTACTGTTAGATTACCTCACCTAATTCAAAGATAAGGATTTTTTAAAAATAATAATTCATAACAGATGTGTTCCTTTTCTGAGGAAAAAAGTGTAAATAAGTGGGCACTGACCATATTTCTAAAATTCAGGAAGTGTTGAATATGGGACCTCAAAATAAAGATTATACTTGTAGGTATTTTTGAAGTCTTTTCTAAAAAAAATCTGTATTTTCACAGAACTGTAAAGCAAAGGAAAGCTGAAGTAAGATCATAAACTCATTTGTGGTTTCACTTAGTGGGCACTTTGCTTAACGAACAACTTGCTGATCCAAATTATGGTTGCTAAATGACTACAAATAGTAATTTTATTCTGTAGTTTTTAAGTTTTTAAATTCGTAACTGTTGTGCCTCTCCTTTGTTTAATTTTCTTCTAGGCTCCTCAAGGATGAATACCCCCAAAGAGGTGCTCTTGGCCTTTCTCCTATAATATGACAAGTGCAAATTTTGCCAAAATCTTGTATGAAATTTTGGTGATCTAATCTAAAATCACTGAAACTGCATGAGACCTTGAAATCCAACACTAAATTCTCATTTTGTATTTTCACATATCTTACAGGGTATGTTTTGGTGATGCTATATGAGAATGTGCATGATATTTAGGAATATCTCATGAGTTTAAATTATTATTACTATTAGTACATTTTACTGGGCTATCAGTATAAGATACCAGAATGATTATGGTATCTCTCCAAAATGACTGCTTTCTCATAACCTGTGCTTTTTTTGTAAAAGAAAAAGGTGCCGGAACTCACACATGTCATACAATCCACCTTGCCTACCCTACAAGGTTCCATCCAAAAAAGGTGCCGGAACTCCGTTCTGAGCGTTCTATGACAAAAAAAGCCCTGCTCATAACTTTGACAAATTTTATATGAACTGAGACAGTGCCCCTGTGGATAAGGATCTATCAAAAGAACAGTTCACATTCTACTATACTGTACTTTCTATAAGAACTCATGGACACAACTCATAACACCTCATCTGATAAAATACCTGGAAAATACCAATCTTTGTTATGCACAATTGCTGTTACCATATCAGTCCATTGTACTCTTTGTGAATATAGCTAAATTTTATTATATTGTCTGCAAAATTACCATAGTTTCCGGCGTATAAGACTACTTTTTAACCCATGAAAATCTTCTCAAAAGTCAGGGGTCGTCTTATACGCCGGGTGCTGAAAATTTAAGGACAGGGCTGGCTGGAAAACCTGGAGCGGATCTCCCATTAATCTGCGCAGGGAAAGCGGGACCAATTGGAGAAGAAGCTGCAGTCTGTGATTTTTTACAGGCTGGGGTCTGGGCGTCTTTTCTTCTAAAGTTGAAGAGCAGCTGTAGTATATCTCAACTTGAAAGGCAGGTGGGGAAGGCAGCAGCCAGAGCAGCGGCTTAGCTCTAAGGACACATTTGACTCAGGAACTGGGTGGGCTGGCTGGAAAACCTGGAGCGGATCTCCCATTTGGTCTTTTTTTTTAAAAAAAAAATCCCATTTATATCCTGCCCTTCTCCGAAGACTCAGGGTGGCTTACAATTTAAAGCACAAATCAATGTGCTTAGCAATAGCCTTCATTCTGTGTATATGCCAGTTTATTAGGGCTTTCACACACACACACCAAGCAGCATTATTACAAAGTCAGCTTATTGCCCCCAACAATCTGGGTGCTCATTTTACCTACCTTGGAAGGATGGCAAGCTGAGTCAACCTTGAGCCTGGTGGGATGCGAACCTGCACTAATTGCAGGCAGCTGGTGTTGTTACTTAAGGCTCTGTGCAGGGAAAGCTTTAGAGTGAATTAGGAAAAGTGAAAAAGTGAATTAGGAAAATAGGGAACGGTTGCTGGAATTGGGTATGTGTAGTTTAATGAAGAGAAGGGTGAGGGGTGACATGATAGCAGTGTTCCTATATCTCAGGGGCTGCCACAAAGAAGAGGGAGTCAAGCTATTCTCCAAAGCACCTGAAAGCAGGACAAGAAGCAACGGATGGAAACTAGTCAAGGAGAGAAGCAACCTAGAACTAAGGAGAAACTTCCTGACAGTTAGAACAATTAACCAGTGGAAAAACCTGCCTCCAGAAGTGGTGAATGCTCCAACACTGGAAGTTTTTAAGAAGAGACTGGACAGCCATTTGCCTGAAATGTTATAGGGTTTCCTGCCTGAGCAGGGGGTTGGACTAGATGACCTCCAAGGTCCCTTCCAACTTCTTCTTCTTCTTCTTCTTCTTCTTCTTCTTCTTCTTCTTCTTCTTCTTCTTCTTCTTCTTCTTCTTCTTCTTCTTCTTCTTATTATTATTATTATTATTATTATTATTATTATTATTATTATTATTATTATTATTATTATTATTATTATTATAGTTTAATCCACTTGCACTGTTTTATGTTTACATGTTTGATGACAAACAACCTTATGTTTATAAGTGACAGTTTTCCTACTAAGCACCTGCATGTCATAAGCATTTGAATTAAAATTACCATATTAAAATCAAATCTGATGTTTTTTAATTTTTATTTGGTGTGCGTTGGAAGAGGGGTAGTCTTATACGGCGAGTATAGCCCAAACCCTATAATTTAACAGGAAATGTAGGGGGTCGTCTTATATGCCCAGTCGTCTTACATGCCGGAAAATACGGTAGGCAGATTTTGACTGCCCACTAACAATCCACCACTAATTATATTATCTTGTCTTTTTATTTTTTTTAATGCTTCTTATTTGTAATGTGTCTATGACCTAATAAACATTAATAGAAATTATTATTACTTAGACAAATTAATTTCCCTATTATCTTTCAGATCAATAGATGAATTAGCTGCATTATGGGCTTCATAACTTGGTTGTGCTCTGCAATATTGATGTGTTGTGAGTTCTGTACCAGAACTACAGTTATGTATCAACATCACAGCCTATGACATGTCTGTAATATCAACACAGATTGACTCAGCAAACTGTACATTAAAGATAGATGAAATAAGAAAAAAAAAACAATGGACAAAAACTCTTTTCAATTTCAAAGTGAAATCTCACATAAACAGTGAAACTATTCTGGAAATGCTTTCAGCATCTTGGTAAAGTATATTTATTTACTTTCATGTTTCTATCAGAAAAAGTAGATTCTGTTTTGTTTTTGTCATAGAGATTGATTCATAATGCCAATGATGCTTTCTAAGGTTTTTCACAATCCCTCTACATATCAGTCAGTTTTAACAAACTTCCTTTTTCAATGATGACACAAAGCACAAACTAATAAAAAACAATGCATATAGGATCTTTATACATTTATATATTTCCCTTTATCCCTACCTTTTATTCTCTCCTCAGCCTGGAGACCAATGGTTATCTGCTTCACAGGTGCATCTGTGTTTTATTAGTACACACTATGATCTGGAGCTGGTGAAAATAATTAAAAAGATTTAATTGGATAGTGAATTTAGCTATGTCAGCTTTGTTCTGACATCCTCTCACAACAGTCAGATAACAGGCCCCTTGTTCTTTGCTCGATACCTGACTCCCATAAAAAAGACTTACTGGGTAACTCATATAAGGATGGCATTTTGGAAATTTGAGAGGATTCGAATGTTCTTGGAGGCAAGTGAACAAGATGGCCCTGCTGAGATATTTTCTTATGAAGAGTTCTTACAAAGGATCCTGGCTATAGCTTGCAAGTCATAGGGTGGTTACTGTTTGGGATGGTAATCTGTTTAAGAAGCCATACAAATTTGGGTCACTATACATAAATATTAAAATATGGACTAAAGTGAGAAATACAAAATAAAAATATCCATGTTAGAAAATTTGTTTCATTCTCTTATTCTGTTTCAGGGATAGCCTTAATTTTAATTTTATTGGAATCTTCCTAGTATAATAAATAAAATTACATTTATAATGATGAAAGCAGTGATGTGCCTAATGACTCCATCAGGCATCAGTAATCTTTATCTTTTCTGTGGATGTTTATATGATCTAAATTTATCTCAACATTTGACAAAATGCATATTTACAATAATGCATTATAAACTTGTACAATCAAAACAGTGTACAGATTTTGAAAGTTACAAAACAAGTGAGCTGAAAGAATAGTAAGATGAATATGTACATCGTGCATAATTGTAACAGCTCCAAAACATTCTGGAGAATGGTGGAATTCATACAGTTTCTTTCTTTTTAGGAAAGACAATATTTGCCTTAGCAGATTGTTTTATCATTGCTCTTTGCTGGGCAGGACACTAAAGAATGGTTCAATTGTAATGAATCATGCCTTTTGAGAGAATATCACTAACCCGTTAGGTTTTTCCATTACTGTAATATTATAGAGGTAATGCTGCTGCTGCAACTATTATTTATATAAAATCCATGTTTGCAGGAGAATGTGTAATGAAATACAACATATACAAATACAAAATATAATATGTAGTTCCAGCTTCACCTTCCTTTGATTTAATAACTTCAGTCATATGATTCACAGCTTTATATCTAGTCTACACATTTTGCATGTTCATGAAGGCACCAGTCTTAGTGCAAGAAATAGGATGTGGTTCTTAGACATGTTGCCTTTGCTTTTAAGGAAAATCTTGTAGGACTATGTCTCTAGTATATAATATAGACATTATTGAACCTAAAGATAAAAATACCCATATATCAAAAATACCCATATGTCAAAGACATGGTGAGTACTTCAATTGAACTACAACACAACTTTTTAAAAAAGAGGATGGCACATCAGCAGAGTAACTTTTAATAGTAGCAAAGAATCTAGTGTCAGTTTAAAGGCTTAAAGCATTTATTATGGCATAAGCTTTTCTGGATTACAGCTGCTACTTCAGCCGCACCAAAGTGTATTTACAGTTACTCTTGTTTGAGACAGGAAGCAATAAAGAAGTAAAATGCTACAACAGCAGAATGTCTTGGGGGCTAGGCTGACAATATGTTTCTAAGTTCCAAAATTTGGTCTGTGAAATTATTTATCCTACATAAGGAATCTTACAAGGATTTCTGTAAAATGTCTTCATTCTTCAACAAAAAACAATTATGGTTCTTGTACTAGATTCATAATAATAATCATCATACGAAAGAGGGAAATGATAGGAAAATGGATTTTGGAAAGGAAATGGAAGATCTGACAATGCAGAAGAAAGTAAATGAAATAGATATAGTAGTGCTATTTATAAGTAATTTAAACCACTTTTTGCAACCTAGTACTATTGTGTATCGGGTTCTGAAGCATAGTGAAGATGCCAGGCAGATGAGTACAAATGAACAGTTGCTTTATTGGCAATCATATCTGTACTGAGGGGTTAGGGTGTACATGCATTCTTATATAACTTCATACAACCAATCAGATTGAACCCAACAATCCCGCCACTTTGGCTCCCGCAAGAACTGTTAGAGTTCAATACAAGTGCAGGGGAACTGTTAGTTCCCAGTATACATGTGAATAGATGTTTCCCAAACCTCAATAACATAACAAGTACCATCTAAGCATCTTTGGACTGCAGCTGTCAAAATTTTCAGACAACATAAGATTGCTTCATATTTACCTTCTGCAGACTTAGAAACAACATATTGCAATGTAAAGTGCTGGAAAACATCTGGATCATTAATAATCAGAATGCAATTGCTATGATAAAAAGTTTGCAAAAATGCTTTCTTGAGGCAATGTCATATCTGAATCCTTGCAACATAGTTAATACATAATGTAACTTTTAAAAAGCTACAAGTAAACTTTGACTTATGATCACAACTGGGAGTAGAATTTCAACTTTAATTCATTGTGGTCATAAGTTGAAGCACTCACATGACCAGACCTAAGCTTTTCAGGATTGGTTCTGGATTGGTTTGATCCCAGATTGTCACTATTGTTGGGCAGCATAGACAATTAATTTCTTGTTAAGCATGAGCACAGAAATAACAGTTGGAAGAATAGCTAAAGCACTAGAACTTGGGGCATGTCTTTTTTCTTGGGAAGGACCTTTTCGATTATCTCGTATACGAGCTTAGCTTTTCCTATTCCCCGCTATGATGCCTCTCACTTTTTGTTTTTTTTAAAGTAAGTGGGCCATCTTTCAGTCCTCCCACTGTTCATTTCCTTCTTAATTGGCAAGGAGTACAAACGTAGCATGATGCAAGGATGAAGAGGAAGAATACTTTCCTATTCCTCAACATATTAATGAAGATAATGAGGAAAATTGTTAAATGCTGTTAATTGCTCTGCTTTAAGAGAAATAAATTAGTGGTGATATGGAAATGTCCTAATAATACCATTTTATACCACGGTTCTTCTTTCTTTATTCTGTACAATTCGGTCTTAAAGGGCAAAAAGTCAAATACTTATGACAATCTTCAGATAGGACTAGATATTTTTATGAACAATACTAACATTTGTAATTATACATGTTACTGTGAGATGAAAGTAATCAATTCTCGTGATTCAGGTCATGGGCTGATTGGTAGAGAGGTCAGGAAGCAATTCCTTCCTTCCATTTATGGAATTCTTTAATTGGTCAGATGCATTAAGATTTCACCTTTTACTATTCTCTGAATTATGTGCCATCACTCATTTTTAAGTCTGGTTTCACAGCTCTTTCAAAGGGCAGATTTACAGACTTTGCCAGGCTTTCTCTTCAATGAATTTTCATGGGATGTTTTTCCACCCTGATTTATCAACAAGGCAAGGAAGGGAAACTAAAGAAAGAGGTTAGGTTAACTGCTTTAGAAAGTTGATAAGATACATTTCTTCTTTTTAATAGGGTCACAAGAGATCATCTGACTTGGAGGAGCCTTATCTTTCATGAAGTATCACTTTTGTAAATAAAATAAAACCCTTGAGATGGTTCCAAAACATCCCAGTTAAGACTCACTTTGCCCGGTGGCTACAGCAGGCTCACCAACTGTTGGGAGGCAGAGAAGGATATCGCAGATTGATTGAAGCAGTAACCAGTGTGCCAGACTGCAATATTGTGTAATAATTATTTGGGGGCAAGAGGTTCTACCTTTAAATTAATTATTACTTGATCAACAGCTAATGAATAAACACTGTCTGCTATGTTTTATTTTTAAACAACACTGGCTATTGCTAAATTGGAAAGTAATATTATTAAATACTAAATAACTCAGTCTAAAGACAGATTTTATACTTACTTTCATTGCCCAGTTATTCTTATGATTATTCCACTTAGCTGATGATTTTAATATGGACCTATAATGTTACATAACCTTTCTTCTGTGTAACATTTCCAATAAATCATATGGTTGCTCTTGTCATGCACTTTATTATTTCCCAAACATAACAAGAATAGGCTATTTTTCAATAAAATTGTCATTTCCCTAACTCTGTTCTTCAGTTTTAATAATAATTGACTTTTTCAGCATGAAGCCCAGTTCACAGACCCTTATAATCCATTCACTTAATGATAGCACATCTTTTTCTTTCATTTACAGCTGACTACAATTCTACCAGCCATTAGCAATTCAATGATTACTACCAATTTTCTTGAGGTACCTCATTCTTCATGTATCCAGAAAGACTAATGTATGAATCATAAGTCATATCCTGTCATTATATTGATTTTTGTTTTGCAAAATCTCCTTTCTCAACAGCATAAAAATATTTGGACAGTACAAATGATACATAATATCTTTACTACATAAATTATCATTTCATATAAAGAATTCAGTCTTTTAGAAGTTAAATATTTTTTAAAAAACAAGTATTTAAAAACTTTATATAACTTTATAGTGTTTGAGATGATAGTCTCATCAGATTAGAATGGTACAGGGAAGATTGCTGTCAGTCTGCATTAGTTGTTTCAAATTGTTCTGTTTATTTGCCTCTTTACTTTGGGGTTTAGATTCTGGCTTTCCACCAATGGAAGGTAATAAAAACCATCCATTATACAATACATTGTATTCTAAAGAATTGAAAATTTAGGGACACAATGATTTATGCCACTTAATTTTATGGCATTTTCTGTCTGATATTGCTTAGCTATGAGTGAGTCAAAGATTCAACAGATTGGTGTTAAGTGAAGTACCAATTCCAAAATGTTAGATCTGTTAAGAAGCAAAATTCTATTCTAGCCAGAGCTCTCATTATATTCTGTTATCTTTAAAACACTTAGATTAATTACTTTGCATAATTATCAGCTGATGGCTATTTCAGTTTCATATAGCATGACTTTTCTACTTTATCTGACCCCCTACCAAAAAAATAAAACAAAATAAAACAACAACAACCCTGCAGTGTCAAGTGGTTTAACTCCCAGCTTGTGAATATGTGAACATATGGTCTTGCAGAACAGATTCCATCAGATCACAACGAAAGCATACATTTGTCACAGAGATTCATTTGATACCAATTCAGCACAGTGCCACCAGCTGGATTCCATCTTGCTCTAATTAATGTTTGAATACTAGAATTCAGGAGTATCTCTCCAGCTCATCTGTAGCAAAAGCCAGATGAAGTTATCCTGGGATGTTAGTGCTCTGGTTGCTGCTAAAAGTTTCAAAGTGAGACAGAGAGTCAAATTTACACCATTACGTACTTTCATGACTAACCAGTATATTGACTACAATAAACATTAGAAATTCTTGGAAAGAATATGAATCACTACAAAAATGCCATTCAAATATCTATCTTCCTTTCTGACAGATTGTCCCTTCTGATCCAGAACTATCATGCTTTGCAAATATCATTGTCACTTTTACCAGCTTAATTACCTAGAACATAATTCTTCAATTTCTGATTCTCTTTCTGGCTGACTTCACATTTCATAACCATGACTTACTAACCACAGTGCAATAAACCAAAGCCAGTAAAGTATATTAGCACAGTATGTGAACCAGAAATTTGCTTAGGTGTTAAAAAAATTTCTTAAATTCACCAACTATGGAGATTATTAATTAATTTTGAATATTTATGTATTATGGTTTGGACTTGATGCGTATTAAAGCAGGGCAGCACTTTGATTCCAAAAAGGTGTTTTAAAGTCTTCAAGAATGCAAACTTACCGGTAATACTTATCTGCAACTCTTTAAGGTAGCTATACTGTATATTTTTGTGGAAACATGCTGTGGGAGTCCAATTTTAAAACACCTAAAGCACCTTTTTTCCCCAAAGTGCTGCAAGACTCTTATAAATGCTATTTGGTACAGTATTAACAATGTTTCAGAGATTTTAAAAGAAATCCTATAAAATGTTTAAAACTGATATTAATTATAAGCCTGAATTCACTGCATTTTTTAAGATTAAAATATTAATGTGTGAAAGCAATGTTTAAATTGGATCGGGAATAACCAGAAATTAGATCTGAACTGTTCTATGCATTTATTTTGCTTCTAGGGTATATTCTACTTATTCTCCCTA
Organism: Vipera berus; assembly: GCF_964194415.1. Taxonomy (NCBI): domain Eukaryota; kingdom Metazoa; phylum Chordata; class Lepidosauria; order Squamata; family Viperidae; genus Vipera; species Vipera berus. The sequence continues at coordinate 40,314,955 of NC_138207.1, forward strand.
CATGAAAGTAAGTTGCATAAGTCCAAGGCAAAATAGTATAGAATTGCAGCAAGTGAGCCATGACAATAATGAAATGAGTCACTGAATTTAGCAACTCATGATTTTATATCTAAAAACCTCTCTAATGCTTTGTGTTTCATAATTCAGTTCAAAGTGCAGAACTTAATTCTGCTGATAAGTAGTCACAGCCTTAAACTATTTCTATTCACACAACTATGGAATGAATTACCACGCTGAAATTCTATTTTGATTAGCCATGTATGTCATAGTTTCTTTTTCTCATCTGGACAAGATAAGACTACTGTTTGATTACAACATGCATTCATGAAATTGGGGATCTTTTAAATGAGCATTCAGGACAGTCTGATAGAAAAGATTAAATAAATTAAGCAATTCAAGCTATTTCCCTTGGGGCATCAGTCTTCAGACTCATAAATATCACTGTCAGGTCGTTTTTCTTTCTTCCTGATACAGTGTAAATTTTCCTTTGCCTAATGTCATCCCATTAATCCTAATTACATACCCTTCTATTTCCCTTTCAACAATCTCTTTGTCTCCTGGGCTCTAAATTCTTAGGCACAAGGAGGCATAGCACATAATCATTCACTCATGTTAAGCCAATCCATATGTGCAGGCATTTTGATGAAAAATGTTGGAGGAATTAAATGGAGCAAATATCCCAATTCCACATTGGGAAAATTGATCCCTTATGGCTTTTGCTATTCCAGAATTGTATGGAGATTATGGAGAGATACAGAAATGAGAACTTATTTGGGATACAAAACAAGGGAATGATGAAAGAAACTTTTCTGGTGTGTAGCATATCAGAAAATAAAAGATAGGTTGCTAATCAGGCTGAAAAATTGTAGAGTTTAAGAAAGACATGGAATAGACATTAAGTTAAACAGTTTGCTTATAACTATGAGAACCAAAAGAATTATGTATTATTTACAAAATGAAAGGAAAAAAAAACTATTGTTCAATTATAACAGCCAAATAGTTACAAGTAACCAAGAAAACGTTATGTCTCATCAGGCAACTGGAAAGAGTCAGGATGAATCTTGAGACTGGTAGAAACAGGATTAGAGAATATTTATTTAATTTGAATGAGTTGAAAATTCTTGGATCAAATGAGGTTTACCCTGGGGTACATAGGTAGAACTAGTTAATACAGGGATCCCCAACCTGTGGGCCGCAGCCCACCAGTGGGCCATGAGAACATTGTAACTGGGCCAGAGAAATGGCTGGTATGCACACGCACTTCCTCACTTGTATGAGCAGTGAGCAAACATGTCTGTGTGTGCTCCATTTCTGTGAGCAGCAGGCATGCATGCATGCTGTTTATACAAATGGAGCTACGTACACGTGCACACGCTTGCTGGCTGCTCATATATTATTTATTTATTTATTATTTAAATTTATATACCGCCCTATTCCCGTAGGACTCAGGGCGGTTTACAGGGAAATTAAAATACATAGTATACAAATTAAAATCAATTAAAACTATTAATTAAATTACAGTCCCTGAAGTTAAACTAAAACCCAATTAAATTAAATTAAATTAAAACCCCTCAGTCTGGGCCAAACAGCTTGAAGAACCAGGTTTTCAAGTCCCGGCGAAATGAGCGAAGGTCGGGGGCAGTCCTGAGTTCTGTGGGAAGTTGGTTCCATAGAGCCAGCGCGCCCACAGAGAACGCCCTTCCCCTGGGAATAACCCACCGGCATTCCTTAACCGGCAGTACCCTGAGAAGGCCCTCCCTGTGGGAGCGCACAGGACGATGGGAAGTTGATGCTGGCAGCAGGTGTTCCCTTAGATGTGGCCCTAAGATGTGGCTCCTAAGATGTGGCCCTAGGTCACAGCTAGGCTTATTGCTGATATACATTCCGCCTAGTCGCACAGCAATGGCCCTGCCTGAGCTTCTCGATATCCTCTCGGGGCTAGTGGTTGAATTCCCCAAGTTTATAGTTTTGGGTGACTTCAACCTACCATCCCTAGGAGGATCATCTGAGTTAGCCCGAGAGTTCATGGCTTCCATGACGGCCATGGACCTGATACAAGTAATTCAGGGCCTGACTCATGTAGGAGGCCACACACTTGATTTGGTTTTTCTATCTAGACGACGGTTAGATGATCTTGGTGGGGGTTCCCCTATTATTACACCCCTGTCATGGACCGATCATCATCTCCTGAGACTGGTCTTCTACTATGCCACCCCTCATTGTGGAGTTGTGGAACCATCAAGATGGTTCCGTCCCAGGCACTTAATGAACCCTGAGAAGTTCCAGGCAGCACTGGGGTCTCCACCTGCCTCCTTTGCTCACAGCTCGGTTGATGCCTTAGTGGAAGCCTGGGAAAAGGCTGCCATGGATGCACTTAACCTAGTTGTTCCCTTGCGGCCCCTGACCCGATGCAGATCCCAGTTCGCTCCATGGTTTTCCATGGAGCTACGGGAGATGAAGCATCGGAGACGGGGCCTAGAGAGCCGTTGGAGATCTACCCTATCTGAATCCGACTGATCACGTCTAAGATCCTTTACTAGATCTTATCTCGCAGCAATGAGGATGGCGAGGTCCAATTACTTCGCTACACTCATTGCATCCGCAGATAATCGCCCGGCCACCTTGTTTAAGATAACTTGCTCCCTGCTTAATCAAGAGGTAAGGGAGGATCCCTTACAGGGTCGTGCCGAGGAGTTTTGCCAACATCTGTCAGACAAAATCACTCGGATTCGGACCGGCTTAGACTCCGACTGGGCAGAGTCTAACGATCAGAACATGGGTGATCTCGTCGATGTTAAATGGGACGAGTTTGATCCTGTGACCCCAAAGGAAGTGGACAGAATTATGAGGAAACTGAGCTCCACCACTTGTTTATTAGATCCGTGCCCTTCTTGGCTGGTTTATTCTGCTCGAGAGGGAACACGAATCTGGCTCCAGACGGTGATATCCGCCTCCCTGAGTGAGGGTTGTCCTCAAGAAGCCTACCTTGGACCCAACTATATTAAACAACTTTCGTCCGGTCTCCAACCTGTGCTTTCTTCCTAAGGTTGTTGAGAGTGTGGTGGCACATCAGCTCCCTTCGGTTCTGGAGGAAACTGACTATCTGGACCCATACCAATCGGGTTTCAGGCCCGGACACAGCACAGACACGGCATTGGTCGCACTAATAAATGATCTCTGGAGAGCTCGGGACAGAGGCTGTTCCTCTGTCCTAGTTCTCCTAGACCTCTCAGCGGCTTTTGATACCATCGACCATGGTATCTTACTGCAGCGTCTCAGGGGATTGGGAGTGGGAGGCACGGTTCTCCAGTGGTTCTCCTCCTATCTCATGGGACGCTCGCAGTCGGTATTAACAGGAGGGCAGAGATCGAGATCGAGGCCTCTCACTTGTGGAGTCCCTCAGGGGTCGGTCCTCTCGCCTCTCCTGTTCAACATCTACATGAAGCCGCTGGGTGAGATCATTCGTGGTTTTGGAGTCGGGTATCACCAGTACGCTGATGATACCCAGCTTTTTATTTCGACCCCAAACCACCTCAGTGATGCCCTTGATGTGATGGCCCGTTGCCTAGAAGCAGTTCGGGTCTGGATGGGGAAGAACAGGCTTCAACTCAACCCCGACAAGACTGAGTGGCTGTACGTACCGGCATCTCGAGATATTCAGAACATTCCATCTCTTTCTATAAGGGGTAAGTTATTACCCCCCACAGATAGGGCCCACAACTTGGGAGTCCTCTTAGATTCACAGCTTTCCTTGGAAGACCACATAACAGCTGTGACTAGGGGAGCCTTTTCCCAGGTTCGCCTGGTCCGCCAATTACGGCCTTATCTAGACCGAGATGCCCTACGTACGGTCACTCATGCACTCGTGACCTCTCGTTTAGACTACTGCAATGCTCTCTACATGGGGCTGCCCTTGAGGACCACTCGGAGGCTCCAACTGGTACAGAATGCAGCCGCGAGAGTTGTGTTGGGAGTCTCCCGATACTCCCATGTTACACCCCTACTCCGTGAACTGCATTGGCTCCCCGTTGTCCTCCGGATAAGATTCAAGGTGCTGGTAATGGTTTTCAAAGCCCTACATGGCATGGGTCCGGAGTACCTTAGGAATCACCTGCTGACAGCGTCAACGTCCCTCCGTCCAGTGCGCTCCCACAGAGAGGGCCTCCTAAGCATACTGATGATACCCCACCCCAAAACCACGAATGAGCTTGCCTAGTGGCTTCATATAGATGTTGAACAAGAGGGGAGAGAGGACTGACCCCTGAGGGACTCCACAAACGAGAGACCGTGTGGCGGACCTCTGCCCTCCCGTCAACACCGACTGCGAACGGCCCAGGAGATAGGAGGAGAACCACTGTAAAACAGTGCCTCCCACTCAAGATAGTATTTATTTGATTTATATCTTATATCATTTGATTTGATCTATATCAAATATTAATTAAGTTGCAACTCATGTTAGAGTATATAAGTATTCCTCAAGTATTTGAAAGGCTATTGATAAATTAAGATGAAATTCTCTTCGGTTTATTGAATAATAGATTTAAATGACAGATTCCAGACTAATTTGATAGCATGTGAAAGAAAAGATGAATGACAAAGAGAATATCTTTGTTCCAATTACCCCATTTTGTTTTGCATAAGTTTCCTTATTTGGTAGAGATTGAGGAAAGAAGTGGGTTGACAGAAGAGAGGAGGAAGAGTCAAAGAGGAAGAGGAGGCCAAGAAAAGAAAAGAAATAAAGACTAGGAACAACAACTGGAGAATCAAGTTAGTTAGTTATAGAGAAGAACTGAAGGTTTCAGAGATAAGAGGAGCAGCAGCAGCAGCAGGTGCGAAGTAGTACAGTTGACAAGCAGTGGTGCTTCCCAATAGCTCAAAGGCAAGAGAACTGAGAAATAGTCCTAAGCAGAAGTACAGTGGAAAAGACCTCATGATTCTAGGAAGGCTTGGCAGATATAGGAGCATCCAGTACTTTTTGACTAATTGGACTTAATTAGCCAGCTGCAACACTTAATACTGGCCAAGGCAGTTTCCTAGAAGCAGCCCAATTGACTGGAAAGCATAACCCTAATGCTCTGATCAGCAAAAGGATGTTATGGAAGAGTTCACAATTTTGGCAAGATTACTTTATGCAGATATCCTGTTTCTATACCTGCCATTTTTGTGCCAAAACCCAGCAATCAGCAATACAAAAGTGAAGAGTTGAGGGAAATGTTTGTCCAATCTTAGTTTAAAAAGGTCATCTTTAGGTCCTTTTAATATCATTTTTATTCCCTGTGGCTACTAGAATTACTCTATCAAATGAAGCATGGGCTCTGCTTTTTTTTCAAATTGGATTCCTTTTCCCAATTAAATTTAACTCTTTCTAATGTATAATGGTTTATTGTAGAAAGAAACTTCTCTCTGAAACCAGAATTCTGGCCTATTGTCTTGATCGCAGTGTTATGGCTGTCCAATCTTTGACCCAAATTGGAGTTACAATTTAGATGGTGGAACAAATGGGGTAATAATTGCTTTGAAGATAAAGATGTGCTAGTCTCAGAGAGTCTAATTTGTGTCGGTTTTATAATAACAAATCACATCTTTCATTTCAATTACCTCCATGAATAAAGAGGAACAGGATCTGAATTACTCATTAAGATACTAACATTTGGATGATGATGGGTGGGACCTACGTTGCAGAAAAAATCTCAGTAAATGCTCTAATGCATGACAGGCCATTCTTCAGCTTATAGGCATGTTGATTAATAACACCAACCTCTACCTTATTAGGCTGGGATAATTTTTTAAAGTAGAGATGTCACATACTGACCTAAAACTTTGCATGGGCAAAACATATGTGTTCTTATATATATACTGTACCTTCATGTTTATTTTTAAGCAACATATTTAGAATTTTGTTGGTTGCATGAAATTAATTGGTGGCTTCAAAGAACGTAGAATGAAACTTCAGTGTTATTTAAATTTTGGGGAATGATAGACAGCAGTGATAAATGAATTATGCTTTAAAGATCATGATTAAGAAAAGGCTATTATAAAAAATGAATAAAAAATAACTGTTATGTGTATTCAATTTTTGCCCATCCAAATAGAAAAAAAGCATAAAATGGGAATTTACTGCTAGGATTCATTGCTAAAGTAATGTACACTTTTCACATCTGGAAGTATTAATTTGTCACAACCAATTAAACAAATGCAGACAATAGCCATGATTTATAAAATATGCTACACTACAGATTTATTGGCTTTATATATTTTCCCTCAAGAAATCATTATCCCCATTATTGAACAGAGATTTTCCCCCAATCTTTTAAATGCAAATTATGGAAAATAAAACAGAAAATTATAGAGGAAAATGAATGCTTAAATGTTCCAAACGTTTTCTCTTATGGCTTCCAGGAAAAGGTGGAAGAAAGGTTTAGATGAATTGCTATTTGGCATAAGTCTTTACTTGTTACTGTTAGCTAAATACCAACAGCTAGCAGTCATATTTAAAAATCTCAGTTTAATATTCTACTAGATGCAGAATCAGTATCCAAACATAAAACATATTCCTACTAGATAATCAAAATTCTTTTCTCACAGAAAATAAATAATTAAAAAAATCAGACTTAGGAAAGTTCTGGCTGACTAGCTCAACTCATAATTCAATTCTGAAAGAACATCTTAGAACATAAAATCAATTACGATGGAGTCTAAATAGATAGTAGTGGTTGGCCAACCTTGTCTGGCATAGTATCTAAATAGGGTCAAATCTGGTTAGTATTTCAGTGGGAAATTTCCGTGGAATACCAGGACTTTAGTTTAGTTTAGTCTAGTTTTTAAAAAATCCTGGTGCAAATCCTACAAACCATCCCTATATTGTTTCAAGAAAGCTATATGAATATGTTTAGAGTCAAGTTCAACTAAGTGGAGACTCATTTTTATCTTCTCTGTACTTAAGTAACAGTAAGCTTCTGTGAGCTCATGTTGATAGTTCAATTGTTCCCTCTTTCTTTTCTGTCAGCACATCACACTGTAAAGAAAGCACTCAGCCTCTAAAGCAGTGGCTGTAAATGAAGGCTGGAATTGCTTCTGCAGGTTGACTGCAGCATAGTAGCAAAATATATCATGTATGAGATATCTTAACTACCACTTTATTATTTCTTTTCATTTCTCTCAGATTACTCTAAATTGCAACAGAAAAATAATATTTTATTTATATTAAGGCATAGAAATTGGGAAAAATATGGTGTTAAGAACTCCCAACACCATTTAAAAAATCCTTAAACCATGGCTACAAACACTCTTGCAAACTCAGAAATTATGGATAATATTGACAATAACCTGTCTGGTACCAGAATTATATGGCTATCCTGTGGGTTACCTGATAAACCAACTTGCTCAGAAGGTAGGATAAAGTCTGCCTAAACTGCTGTCCTACTGTGTTCCTCCTCCTTACTCAGGATCCAGCAGCTGTAGCAATAGCAGTTCTCTGATACTAGACACCTTCCTTCCTGTTAGACAAATATGTTGGGAGATATGACAGATGTATTACTTTCTGTAACCAAAATAACTTCTATATCTCTCTCAGGGTTTTCTTCAGATCTTCCTGTAAGATTTATTATTGAACAAGCAAGAAAAACCAAATGCACATGTATAGCTTAGGAGGTACCTTGTTCAATAGTAGTAACTGTGAAAGGGATCTCGGAGTCCTAGTGGACAATCACTTAAATATGAGCCAGCAGTGTGCTGCAGCTACCAAAAAGTCAACACAGTGCTAGGCTGCATTAATAGAGATATAGAATCAAGTGTTAATACCACTTTACAATGCCTTGGTAAGGCCATACTTGGAATACTGCATCCAGTTTTGGTCACCATGATTTAAAAAAGATGTTGGGACTTTAGAAAGAGTACAGAGAAGAGCAACAAAAATGATTGGGGCTGGAGGCTAAAACATACAAGGAACGGTTGCTGGAATTGGGTATGTCTAGTTTAATGAAGAGAAGGACAAGGGGGGGGGACATGATAGCAGTGTTCCAATATCTCAGGGGTTGTCACAAAGAAGAGGGAGTCAAGCTGTTCTCCAAAGCAGGGGTAGGCAACCTTGGCTCTTTTATGACTCGTGGACTTCAACTCCCAGAATTCCTGAGCCAACATGGCTCAGCTTGGAAATTTCTCTCTTTCCCCTCAGCATGGCTGGCTCAGGAATTATGGGAGTTGAAGTCCACAAGTCATAAAAGAGCCCAGGTTGCCTACCCCTGCTCCAAAGCATCTGAAGGCCAGACAAGAAGCAATGGATGGAAACTAACCAAAGAGAAAAGCAACCTAGAACTAAGGAGAAACTTCCTGACAGAACAATTAATCTGTGGAACAACCTTCCTCCAGAAGCTGTGAATGCTCCAACACTGGAAGTCCTTAAGAAGAGATTGGACAGCCATTTGTCTGAAATGGTATAGGGTTTCCTGCCTGGCTAGATGACCTCCAAGGTCCCTTCCAACTTTATTATTATTATTATTATTATTATTATTATTATTATTATTATTATTATTATTATTATTATTATTATTATTATTATTATTGTTGTTGTTGTTGTTGTTGTTGTTGTTGTTGTTGTTGTTGTTGTTGTTGTTGTTGCTGTTGCTGTTGTTGCTGTTGTTAACTATTAAGAAAGGGAAGTTGAAAATGGGCAATTCCCCTTCTGCTACAAAGTAGCTCAGGCTTGGATAATTATGCCAACTTCATGACATTCTTGTGGGCTCATTTTAACAATGTTTTCAAAGAAGTGACCATCAACCACATTGACAGGAATGGCCTGCCACCCCACCCCCCCACCCCCAAACTTCTGTTAGATTTCATATCTGGCACTCTGCAAGATTGTTCCCCTTTGACATGACATCTAAGAAGCTGGATGTCAAATTTACTGGAACATTTCATTACTTACACAGATAAATCCTGATGCTCTGTGGTTTCCAAATACACTGAAAACATATCCAGTCTATCAACTTTAGCCTATCATTGTCTTGTCTTGGTAGATAGGGAAAGAGGAATGTGCGATAAAATGTACAGTGGGCTCTCTATATAGTGGACACAGATTAAAATAACTGATTCCTTTGAAGTATTACCAAGACACTGAGGAGCAGTAGACAACATTTCCCACTACCACTGATTCTATTACAATGTCCTTACAAAGCCAAGTCATTGAAACTTGTGAATCAGAAAAAGTTCTGTATTTACAAGTAAATTATCACTCCGAGAATTGTAACCAGACTTTGAAAAACAAGTTCAAAAAGTATGCAAATGATTTCCTTAGGAATTAGGAGTGTTTTCCCTACCTTTTTAAATATATGGAGTAACTCAAGTTTCTTCAACATTCAGTTCTTTTTATTATATGAAAGTCAGGTATGAGATGTGATAAATGGTGAATGGACAAATGAATTTGCATGTTCTGAAACTTCACTGAATATATTTCCTTGCATGAGCTGAGTCATGTGGTACAAGAAAAACTGAAGATTACACGAGAGAATTAAACAAGCAAAACACTATAGTATATTGAAATAAGGAAGCAAAATTTGTTACTCCTATCCAATTAGGTATATAGCAAGGTTATTTATTCAGGTAAAAAAAATAGGGTCTGTCAATTCCAAAATAAACCTGACACATCAGAAAATCAAAGTTTATCATGTAACCTTATTAATAAAATTATTGCAAAGAAAGTCAACAGAAGTGTTGAAGTCACACAGAGAAGTAAAATTTGTAGAAAAACCTGCAAATGTCTATAAGCACAGAACATGCTAAAATGTGAATAGATCCAAATTTGTCTCAGAACAGACAACTGATCTAAAAACACTTAGTGAAATTCAGAGTAGGTTTTAAAAGTAAGCCAGACACTACAACATTATTAAAACAGAGTAGAGACTGCACATACAAAACCAATGAAACAGAAACTTTAGTATATTCCAGTAATACCCTGAAAAAACATACAAGTCATGCTATAATTAGTTATGATTGACCTTCACATGGTGAGGGCATTTTACCAATATTTTTAGTACCCAAACCTCATGGAAAAGTAAGAATATATGTCTTACACTTACCCAAGAGCTATTGGTAAATAGCCTGAAAATGAATTATAAAAAGAAGGTGTTTTTAATGCTTCCAGTTTACAAAATTCTGTTTGTCACCCATAACTCTCCAGAGACTAATGCACAGAATTCTTCTAGAAAATAGTGCAAAGCCTATCTGGATAACATTGTGATTTAGAACACTTCTGCAAAAATTAAATGTTATTTCCAGTCTCAAAGAAGCTATCTTAAGCATTAATCTAACCAAATGTTATCTGCTTATTGTGAACTCTGTTCTAGAATCCTGTTTACATTGTAGGCTACAATAACTTCAGGAAGAGATTAAGTCAGAAAATCTTTCTCTTTTGAGAAGGCAGGCCAATGTATAAACAGATGCCTCCATAAGAATTTAAAAACCGGGTTTCCGGTTTGCCACACAGCCACCATGGATGGCTGGGAGACTTGTTCTCTCTCCCCTGTCCAGTTTCACATCGCTGGGGGCCTCTGAAAAGGGCCTAAAGTTGCCCCGAAGAGGTGACCAGCAATGAGGGGCATTCACTGGATTGTGGGCGAGCTGCAACTCTCCCGTTAGACCTGGCGATCCCTCCAAACAGACAGACAAAAAGACTGGCCATTATGGCTCGTCCCTAGGCTACAAACAGCCTAAGTCACATTTTCCACCAGGCAACATTTAAAGCAGTGCAGAAGAGAATGGGTAAGATCTACCTCTTTTATACCCTAATTTATAGCCCTACATGGCATGGGTCCGGAATACCTTGGGGAGCACCTGCGGCCGGCGTCAACTTCCCTCCACCCAGTACGCTCCCACAGAGAGGGCCTCCTCAGGGTGCCACCAGTCAAAGAATGCTGACTGGTGGCCCCCAGGGGGAGGGCATTCTCTGTGGGCGCGCTGGATTTATGGAACCATCTTCCGGTTGAGCTCCGGATGGTGCCTGACCTCCGCTCCTTCCGGCGTGATCTAAAAACTTACCTCTTCGAACAAGCTGGCCTGGCCTGATGGGATGGGGTTGGGTTTTATTAATGTGTTTTAACCTACTTTTTTAATGTGTTTTAACTTATTGTAAGAGTTGTGGGCATGTTGTTTAATCTTTTTTAATTTTTGTATTTTCTCTTTTAACATCTACTGCCCTGTTCACCGCCCTGAGTCCTTCGGGAGAAGGGCGGTATACAAATAAAATTAATAATAATAATAATAATAATAATAATAATAATAATAATAATAATAATAATAATAATAATAATAATAATAATAATTCTCTGTACCTCCTTAAGCTGCTAAGCATCTTCCTCCCTGTGGTGAGGGAAGGGGGATTTTAGCTCTCTGTCCAGAAAGAGTGGCGACCAAATACTCAGGGTTGTTTTAAACTTTGAAAAAGTAACTGAATCCCAATTAGAACTTTATTTCTCAAAGCTTGTGGACTGAAAGATTTTTTATTTTTTTATTTTTCATTATCTACTTCTGTTGGAAATCTGGGTTTTTTCTTACAAAAAAGAAGAAAAACTGAAAAGATCAAAATAATTTTGGGACTCAAAGGGAAACTTTAAAAGGGGCCTGGCTGACTGCCCAGGGAAATAGATAAGATACATAACCTTGAAAATCTTAAAACAACAGCTGTGAAAGGCTCTGTGTTCCTTACCTAGGAAAAAAACAAACTTTTTCTTTCTTTTGGATTTTTTAAGTGTAAAGCCTTTAGTCTAAAATACCAATATGGAAGAAGACCAGGAACAAAATTTCCTAATGGATGAAGATCAACATGAATAATTCAACATCAGTGATTCAAACTCTTATCACAGCCAATGAAAAACTAAGAGGCTATGGAAGGAACAAGAAGATAGCCCAGATATGAAAGCCCAAACCTTGACCACAACTAAAGACTCATCTATACAAAATACAATAGAAAAAATGAAACAGTTAAATACTATGACAGAAGAATCAAATATTCAACAAATATTGACATTTGAAAATCCAGAAAAGACATCAACAACTTGGAAAAAGGAAAAGGTTTCCTATACAACTCAGAAGGAACCAGAGGATCTAGAAAAAGAACAGTTGGATGAGAAGATAAAGAATTCAGAACAACCATGTCGATATAGAAGAATAAAGAGATGACCCACTAGATCTATAAGTCCTCTCAAAAAAATGGCAACCGGATAGTTTTGCCAACATCAATTAATACATATTACATTACAAGGAGACTGGTTCGATGACCCAAAAACAAGGACATGGAAGACGATTTGGCAAAGGAAAAAAGGCAGAATAAGATTCAAGAAGAATGGAGTTTCGACCACCTTATTGAAATCTAAAACAGAATATACTTAAATAGATAAGAGGTGCATGTTGAACACAAGACATTGTTATGAACCGAGATAAAGAAAAGTTTTTGGTCATTAAAATTTAGCAGTATAAATACTAATAGCTAATTTGAATATTGATTTATGCATAAAGGTCATGTAAAAGTGAATAATGTAGATAAGCTAAAAACTTATTGATGAAAGTAATAAACAGGTCTACCGGTATATGGAATGTTAAAAACAAAAATTATTAGTTTAAGCAAGAGATAGCAGATACAAAGAGAAAGAGAGAGGAAGTTTTAAATACTGAAATAAAAAGAAATTTTGATTAGTACTTAAAAAACTATTTTAATAAATGACTAATGTTGGTGGGACACTTGGATTCCATGTGATTCAGATGTTTACAATATTAAAAAGAGAAGACATAGTTATCTCATATAAGAAAGAAAACATGTTATAACATGGCTAAAACCATCTGCTAAAATTAATAACTAAACCTATGGTCTAGACTGAGTTTTCATCTGAGAAAATTGGCACACAGCTCTTACTACCATACACACTCATGAAACTAGACTTGTCTACAAGCAGTATCTCTTACTTACCTCTGTGTAAAAAAATTATGTCTGTCATGGCATCTTAATTTCAGGCTTATAGTAAATTACCTGCTCTCTAATTTTGGGTAGCAAGTTAATGCCATTGTCTGATAGACACATGAGTTTGAAGATAAATGGAAGAAGTAGTATCCCGAGAATGAGTTTAATAACAGCATTAATCTTGTTAAGAAAAAAAGGAAGCTATAGAGTAAAGCTCTGAGATTGCTGTTCCTTTGGAAAATCAGCTTCCATTTGCACTAATGGATTATGGCCCAGAGTATGCAATACAAGAACAATTACCCTCATCCGTTTCCAAAATTTTCAGCTTTATGTACAAGAAACCAATGGTATTTGTTATCATTCAAATTATGGCACCTTATCAGAGTAGAGAATTCATCTATATGTTTTGTTTTTCACTCTGATTTTGTAAAACCTATGAAACAGATAGGAAGATGCTAAGTTACAGCTGATAGGTACCAAGAATTTTTGTAAGACAGAATATGGACCACATGGCAGAGGTAGGAAGAAGGAATTAAAAACACAGATTTTCCTGAAAGCAAATTTGGGTGTTTTATCCCAACAGATTCATGGGACTGGGCAATTAACAGTGTTCCCACAGAATAAATCTGAAATGGTAGCAGATATGGCCATTTAAAATTATCTAAAGTAGCAAAGAATCTTTTCATCTTTCTTTCTGCTATGCTGTTTTTTTTATTTTTGCACACTAGAAAGAATGTACGCAATATTTCCTTCTTCTAGTACATTAAACATTATATTTCAGCTGCAACTTTAAAAGGGATTTGTGGGTACACAATGGAACAGCTTTATGCTAAGGTTCGATAGGTACTGGTCTAGGGCACCAAAACATAGAAGATGCCACTACAGCCCTTTCTTTTAAATCATCCTAAAAATCCAAATTGTCACATTGGTGAGAGGTGGCCCTGCCAGACAAAGTGGCCTAGAAGAGTCAAGCACCCTTGACCCATCAATGTGTGCACATGCCCTCTTGGGTGGCAGATTGTAGAATACTTTTTTTATCCTTGTAGGAACCCTGTGTTATGAGTCCATATTAATGATAAATGAATAGGACCAGAGAGTAGGTTGCCTAAGTATTATTATAGTGGAAGAAATTTTCAACCCAGGGATTTTTTTTTTACTTAGGCTCAGGAGTTATTCAGCTTCAGTAATCCAGATACAATTAACCACTTGCCAAGGGCAACCTGAGCAACTGTTTGAAAGATTCGGTATTTGTAGCACTGCCATCCCACCTGCTCTTTTTACCAGCTTCTAAAGCAAATCCGACTTGGTGTGGCACTAGTGAGCCAAGATTTTCTTTGACTATTTTCTTAGGCTGTTTTGTGCCTTTCTCAGTAGAAATGGTGAGTGTTAGTTTTTTCAGGACTGCTGACTAAGTTAGAAGCAAGGAAGAACTCTTGTTCTCGTTCTTTCTAATATGTAGCATGTAAGTGGCATTTTCCTCTGTGAAAGCACTTTGCACTTTCTTTAACTAGCAGAATTGCTCTGCTGGTAAACGTTATCCACTTGGTCTTTTAGGTACATGACGGGGGGAAAATTGAGAATGCATTGGTACTTGTTCTTTTTTAAAAAGTTAAGGTGAAAAGAATGAGAAAGATTAACTTTCCTTGGAGTAGATAATGTATAATAGGAAAGGGCATCCACAAACTCAGAAAAGAAAGAGGAATAGTTGGAGAGGAACTGTTCTCCAGATAGTAATTAGCTTTATGTTTGTCAGTGGCAGGACTCCATAATAAAGCTGAACCCATCTGTCAGTAAGCCCATAGATAGGACCCACATATGCTCAGACAATACATTTCATACAAACAACATCATTTATACCTCCTGGTTTATATACAAAAGCCAAAAGGGAGCAGTAATATTCAAATGAAAGTTCCATGTGCAGAGCCATGGACAAACATGTCATCTTACTGGATGAAAAATGAGAAAAGCAACCCAAGTCCCTATGGAATTAATTCAATGGTTAGATTCTGCACAGGAAACATCCAGACTAAAAATGAAAAAAGGGGGGGGGGAGAGGGAAATTTCCTGTAGGCGAACAGTGACAGAAGTTCTTTTTCTGTTCCCTTCTAGTTTCAACAGAATGGGCAGCAGGTGGCAATTTTAAGTGCAGACTAAGACAGTTGCAAATTGATTAATGAATGAATGGTGGTAAATGGTAGGAGCAGCAGTTGGCAAAGTTGTGACAGGGGTGTTAGAGGCTTAGGTTCATTTTCTGTGCAGGTGGGCCGACAAATGGTCAGTGGAAGAAAACAGAGCTTCTTCCCAAAAAGACTGTCATGAAGAGGAAAAATGGGAAGGAACAGTAAATGACTTGGGACTTTTTGTTACTGCATATTGGAAGGCTGATGATCTTTGGAACCCAGGTATGTCTGCTATGTGTGTGAAAAAGATCAATCTGGTGGCCACAATCAGATGATCAAATGTCGCTCTTTTTTACATGCACCATGACAAACATAAAAAAGGGGCCGGGTGTGACCACCATCTTGACTTTTTTAGTCCCTTCCTTCTGTCATCCCTGTTGGAGACTCATCAATTTCTCAATTTTGTAGGTTAATTTTATAAATCAGTTTGTATATTACCAGAAACTGAAAAAGAAAGGTATGAGATATGTTTGAATAGTAGTAGCTCGGGTTGGTAGTTGGCCTATTGGTTTGATCTCCGAGATTGGCGATTTGGCTGCAAATGTTTCATCTCCATTCGAGGGGGGGCATCTTCAGTGCACTTTGAACCCGAAACCAGACCATGACTCAGAAACATCCAGACAAATAACACCCACACCAATTTACATCATGCAAAAAGGTATATAAAAGCCAGTGCTCTGACCAACAAGCACAGTTCAAAGCGCACTGAAGATGTCTCCCCCGATTGGAGATGAAACATTTGCAGGTATGTATGTATGTATGTATGTATGTATGTATGTATGTATGTATATACACACACACACACACATGCACCCACATTATATTAAGAAATCAACTGCCACAACCATGTAGAAGTACTTTTAAAAATTAGAAACACTTAAAAAGCAACTATGGTGGATGTATTTAAAAACAGTGATTTCCTCCAAGGTGTTCTAGCACATAGAAAACTAAGTACATTATAATATGAACTCTTAATTCTTGAGATTTCAGTTGGACATCAAAAAATTTCTAACTGTAAGATCTGTCCAACAACAGAACAAACGATTTTGGGAGGTGATAGACTTGACTTTGCTGGAAGTACTGTATCAAATTATAATTAGTGGATCTACTTTACTCATTTTTTAATTTTAATCCAAAATTGTTACATGTAAACATGTATCTATTAAGGAGAGAGTTAAAAATATAAACAAAAAATGTAACAATTATGAGTATTTGGAATCTTCCCCTTTGAAATGGTATTGATCTAGAAATCCTTTTTTTAAGAAAGCTGAGATGTTCTGAAATCCAGCTGGATCAGGCAGAGGACACAACCATGTACCATTCATAGCCTAGTTGTTCTACACAAGAAAATGTAATTTGTTTTTCATTTATCTCTGACTTGTAACTAGCTTTTCAGTTTGAGTGTTTATGCAACTCAACTTCCTCTGTTTGCTTTTTATTCATTTGATAACTCAGACTGGTAGTGGATGGAAAATGGGATTTTTATATTTTTCTGAATGTTGACCTGTAGCTGACATCAGATAATTCTATATAGAAATCATTGTATGAGTAATATTTCCTAATATTCAGAAGTTAAATTTGCACTTAATAGAGGCAAGCCAACATGTTATATTATGTTGCTTTAGAAGCTAACCATAAAAACAGAGTTATGTCTTAGTCACTGGATATTTTGTTGATAAAAGTGGTCTTTCCCCTCTATTTCCTGATGTAAACATTATTGTGAAAAATGATGACAATGGGAAGGATTTTGTTAATTAAAGTATCCATTTCCAATCAAAGAAAATATTTTTTGAAGAAAAAAGAAAACATAAAGGAAGGAAGAAATGGGAAATCAGAAATATAATACATCACACCAGATTGGTGAGGAAACATTCACTATTGATTGCTTTAATGCTTGCAGTGGTTGAATGTCAATGCAAGATTCTTTCCTAGAACAAAGGTGGCAAAGCAAGCAGAAAAGGAAGCTTTAACTTTATATGATTATGTGAACCAGTCTCACCTAAAATTATATGCTGTTAGCTCTTAGCAGATGTTATGTTTGACTATTGTCCATAATATACCTTTTGCTTTCTTCATTTTTGCCCTTATTCTGCAACAGAGTCTGACGGGACTATTGTTCTGATGACTGTGACTATTTTTCAGTTCTCAGTACAACGCTAATGTAGCTCAGTTACCACTGATGTATCTGCTGTCTTGTGAGATACAAAATATGAACTCTAGTGTGATCTGTCATGTTGTCCCTGTTCTTCTCACTACAGTTAGGGCAAACAAAGAATACAAGTCCTCTCTGTTATTATATAGTTGAATCTAAAGGCTAGCAGCAGAGTTGAATGTGGTCCTTTTCACTCAATGCCTGTCTTCAAATGAAAGGATCCAAATAATTTGTAAGTTGGATAATACTGTACTTGAAAATACAGCTAAGTACCATGGCTACTTAGAGTTTTTCCCTGTGTCCCTATAACTCTAGCACAAAGAAGCCATGTGGGCCAATTTTTGAAGGACATGCTCTCATAACCTTTCCTTTGTCTCATATCCAGTCCATCCCACCCTGCTGAAAGCAGCTGGCTGTTACAGTTTTAAAATAGCAGCTTTTTTCTTTTCCAATACATTAACCCACCTTGATGATGTGTCTGGCAGTTGGGATCTATCCAATGTTTACTAGACTTCTCCTCCCAGGTCACCAGTCACCCCTTCTATGCCATTTTGATAAGAAGTGCAGAAGAGAGGACACTAGGCTTCCAAAGAGGTAGCTGCCAACAGAATGCCTCATCCTGGTTTTTCCAACCCTTCTCACATTTTATACAGACTTCCCTGAATTATTTATTTAATTAATTCATTTTTATGGCCAGTTTTATTTAAAGCAAAGAACAATATAGGTTATGTACTGTATTCACAATACCTATATACCAGGAGCTGTGGTGGCACAGTAGGAGCCATGGTGGTGCAGTAGTTAGAATGCAGTATTGCAGGCTGATTCTGCCCACTGTCAGGAGTTCAATCCTGACTGGCTCAAGGTTGACTCAGCCTTCCATTATTCCAAGATCAGTAAAATGATGATGCAGATGTAAATTGTAAATTTCTTAGAGAGTGCTGTAAAGAACTATGAAATGTTGTATGTCTAAGTGCATTGCTATTGTGAAATGGTCATAGCAAGAAACAACACCATAATACCTAATCTATATGCAATATGAAAACTCTGTTGTAGAATACTTTGAATAATTTTCAGGTTTCACCATGCTTCCATCTGCAAGTTGGTCAATTGCTATATGAATATTCTTTTCTGTTTCAGATTAGGAAAACTTTGCAGCAGAATATGTAATCCTAGAAAATATGATAGCTACAACTATCCATGTACATGTCATTGTGATTCATATGGTAATTAAAAATCCATCATAGTATCTTAAGAGCAAGATTTTATTTTTACCATGGATTTAAATTTTGCAAAAACTAAAATTTTAACTGGAAATAAGTTATTGTAAAATTTCAATTCTGGGATGCTCAGTTCATAAATTGTTAAACCATAATCTGGTTTGATTGTGGTTAGTTTACTGTATTGTGAGACAACCTGCAATGGTTTATTCACTGTACTATAACAATAAATCATGTTAAGCGTAACATTGTTTTAGCATGACATCAGAACCAACCATTCTCATTCAAGTCTTTCTTCATTGGTGATTTATAAAATCTTCCAGGCATCACTGAGGGGAAAAAAACATCTGCATAATGTTGACTCTGGAGATGCTGCAGTTCTTGAATTGAAATGGAACTTTTATATTCTCATTTGTTTCAACCAAGTTGCATTTATTAATGATAACATAATGGATGTTGTCCTGCAGATATTGTCCATTGATGGGACTCATGTCATCTGTAGAATAATTTTCCATGGAGTTATCCTTTTAAGCAGTTTTGCTGGCAGATTGATAGTTTTGAGGGTAAAAAGTAGAGAGTTTGGGCCCAGGGGAATTCAGTGGGTCTTTGAAATTTGGGATAACCTCTGATATATTCCTCCTAAGTCTGAGTAGCTATCTTGGAAAATATAGGTTCTTGTTCATTATCCCACATAATTAGATGTATTTCAGAACAGAACAATAACTTTAAGGGGAAAATGGGGGTATAAAACAAAAATAAATCAGCATCTGAATTACAGCAAAGATTTAATAAACTTTCTGATTGCTCACAAAGAGGCCCACTGGGCTGTGTTATTCTCTAGGAAAAAAGACAGGCTTATGGTGGTACTCAGCTAATAAAATGGGCATTTATATTGCCAATCTACTCTTTACTGATGATCTCTGAGGTGGAGAATGCTATAATTAATGGAACACATTAGAAAAAAAGCATTAGCACTGTGCCATTAGTTATAACTGAACTGAAATAATCAACAGTGAAGATTTGAATAAAAGGCCTCTTAATCTGAAGTTGTTGATTGTTTAAGAAGAGTTATCATTTTTAAAAATTTAATTCCCTATGACAAGTAGAGGAAATACAGATGTGATGCTAAAAGTACAAATGTTTGTCCATAAGAAGGTATTTGTTGGATGAATCAGGGATAAATGAACAAAGTGAGATGGACTGATGGGCCAAATAAGATTCTACGTTTTCTTTTTTTCTATTTCCACACTGTTGCCTTCTAGGTACGCTAGCAAGTGTTTTCATCTTGCTGCTGAGTAAATTCCATGAATACTTCTGTCCAGCTGGCCCATGAGGAAGCTCAAAAAAATGGCACTCCAGAAAACACTCCACCATCGTCATCCTTTCCTCAGCATGCTTATTTCTGTGATAACTGAAGCCCTAATTGTTGTGCAGAGGAGTGCAAAGTTGCCCTCTGGAGAAAATAACAATAAATACAATAATATTCCTTTGATTTTTATTCTGCTACTAGTTTATTCTGCAAACTAATCAGACTCTTGGTGGCTTACAAATCAAATGGATACAATGACAAAATAACAAAAATAATCCAAAGCAAAGACAACTTCTATTTCTCACCTGCCTGTCTTTCTGACTCAGCTAAGTATTCAGTTTCCTTTTGAAAGTATCCAGTGTTGGGAATAATCTAACCAAAACTAGGAGGCCACTTCAAAAGGCCAACACTACAAAATGCTTCTAAGGTTTGGCTGCCTTGACATCCCTTAAAACCAGAAACAAAGAGCTGCTTCCACTCATACAGTCATTGGGTCAATCCAAGAGGAGAGATGTACATTTCTGGTGGTCTCTAGGGGCCCATAAATTACCAGATGTGAGACCCTATTTGTGAAATCTGACCATAGAGATCAATGGGGATTGTTGTTTACTTACCTCCTTCCCCACAGTATAGCAATATCTTTGTGCTTCTAGAATCTAGGTTGGTGATGAAGTTCCCTGGGTTTATGGTTCTGGAGTCTTTGACCTGCCTTTTCTGGGCCCAGGGTCTGAGATAGCATAGAGTTTCATGGCAACCATGGCAGCCATGGACCTGGTGCAACTGATTCATGGCTTAGCACTCCTGGATGGTGGGGGGGCGGAGGGAAGGAGGTCAAACATTTGATCTGGTGTTTGTCTTGGAGAAGTTCTTTCAGGTACTGGATTTGGAGAATATTGTCATCAGTTCCTTGTCATGAAGAGATGCCTCCCTTTTGGCTCCACAACTGCCCCTCATTGCAAAGAGATAGAGCTCATCTGATTGGCCTGCCCCAAGTGCTAGATGAACCCAGTTGGTTTAGAATGAGGTTGGGGTTTTCTCCAAAGCTCTGGCATCTGTTTATGTCTGCAGATGGCCATCCAGAACACCTGTTTTTGGTATGCTGGTCCTCACTAGGTAAAGAGGAGCTGGAAAAGTTATTATAGGCCATTGTGAGGAATATTCTCAGCATATCTCAGACAAAGTTCCATGGTTTCACTCTGAATTGGACTACGGCTATGCAGTTCCTTTAGAAGTAATTGAGACACATCTGAGTCCTGTTATCTGGGAGAATTCTGAGCCAGTTGATCCTGCAGATATGGACAGACTTCTTGTGCCTGTGAGCTTAGTCACCTATATTCTGGTTAAGACATGGAAGTAGCATGTGGCTGCATTTGATAAGTGGTTAATACCTTTGTGAGAAGGGAAGGTACTGCCTGCCTTGAACAAGGATGTTATTTTAATGATGATGCTTCCTCCCTCAGTGTCTAGGCGACAAGTTCTGAATACTAGCAAAATTATTTGAATATTGTGTTTAAAATAAGGCACATTGTGTCATTTTTTGTAGAGCCAGCACCAAGAGTATCATCTGAATTTTCACATGCCTTTAAATTTAAATGTAGTTATTTCGTATCTTCTCCCTTTAATTTCTTACACCCATGCTTTACAATAATGTAATGCTTATTTAGGAGCATCAGTCATCTGTGAATATTGTGGCTGGCATCACTAAAGTTTTCTACTGCTTTTTTCCCATGGTTAGATGAAACTCATAGTGCATGGAGAATTTCCCAGGACAGCTAAAGCGCTCTTTGATTATCTTTTTGATTCTCCCAGAAAAAGATTTTTCACACACATTTCTTTTTGCTCATCCAAAAAACTACTCAGTTTAACAGACTTTGAAGGCTCATTACAGAGTATTCTGCTATTTTCACGAAATAAAATGTTTTTCCTGACAGTTAGGTACCACCTTCTTCTTCAGGAAAGCCAAAATCTGCCAACTTTGATGTGTTTTGCACCCAGGTATAGTAGAGATGGCTTACTGGCTTTATCCAGTTAGTCTTTTATTGTCAGTTTCCTGAAAGTTCTATGCACACACACACGCACACACACATACACACACACACACACACACAAAACAAAAACCTGTTTCTCTCTGATAGCAAACTCAGGGACATGATTGGCCCCACAAAAATAAGAAAATGTTTTCTTCACTATTGGCTGATTCCATAGTTACATAAAAATATATGTTTGAAGGTGTAAAGAAAGAGAAAAGTTCTCCCCACAAATGCCCAAAGAATGTAAACTGGTCAGTGATCTTTTTTTGCTATTATTATTATGTTTTTATTGATCTGTTCCTATTATTTGTCCTTCTGTTAAAATAAAGCTTCAAGGCAGCATGCAATTTATAAAGTATAAATATAGAAAACTAAGAATTAATTAATTAAATAGATAGATAGATGGATAGATAGATAGATGGATAGATAGATAGATAGATAGATAGATAGATAGATAGATAGATAGATAGATAGATAGATAGATAAATAAATAAATAAATAAATAAATAAATAAATAAATAAATAAATAAATAAATAAGTAAGTAAGTAAGTAAGTAAGTAAGTAAGTAAGTAAGTAAGTAAGTAAGTAAGTAAGTAAGTAAGTAAGTATTCTTTGTGGAAATGTGTTCACCTGTCAAAATGAACAGAGGGATAAAAGGGCAGATCTCACAGATTTATGTCCTTTATTTCAACAATGTGGAGAATTGTGTGGAGAGAGGACATTTTTAGAAAAGACAGAAAGCAGATTCTTTAGTCTTGTAAAATTGCTTGCAGTGATCAGCCTTCATTGTAAAATAGCTATAAAGGGAGGCATAGAAAAGTGGAACTGCCCAATTCATTCTAGTAGCAGGTCTTATAATTTCAGTGGAAATAGCTCATGTAATTATGCAGGCTGAAATGTAAGCCTTTCTTTTTAACAGGTATCCTCTTTAAAGCAACAACAACAACAAAAGGCATCACCCTGTATCAGCCATGTAGTGCATATTAGAGTTATAATAATCTTACTAGAGACAGAAAGCAATGGAGATGAAGGAATGTCAGTGGTTGCTAAATGAAAAAAAAGCAAGGAAATGCTGTGGACCTGGCAAGAGGGATTTTTGAGCAATTTCGTGGTAGGAAAATGAAACGAAATTGAAGCATAATACAAACTGAAGTGGAGCGTGTCAATAATCGTATTCATGGATTGGTGAGAGGCACCTGCATAATGATTAACCTACTTCTCTTTCAAAAGCAGAGCTAGGATATTGTAATCTTATTTTAAAAATCCCCACTAAGTTACTCCTATCTTTTAATTAGAAAACATATTTCATTATTTTCACCCTAAACCCTTTGTAAGACAATTGGAAGAAGCAACATAATTATCATTTCCCTATGTGCCTTTTTTATAGAATTTCTATTTGTCTGTTGTTTTGTGCCCAGATCCTCTCTTGCACTTGTTAAAAAAATCATTAAATAGACCAGGTTTCTGTGCTAAACTGGTTGCTATCATTTGTTTCAGGTTTTAGTCTTTTCCTGTTTCTCCTGTGCTAGCCAAGGGATCTTCACATAGTTAAAGGTTTGTATGGATTCTAGAGCATTAGGATAATTTTAACATGAGTCTACAACTGATCAAAGGGACACATTATGGTACTGTAATCTTGTCGTTGCTGCCACCTAAGCTCAGAACCATTATTTATCTAACAAAATAATCGAGAATATTGCCATGACTTCATAAATTCTAGTTCATGATTCCCTGAAGCTTTAAGATTCATATTTGCACTTTTGTGCTTTTTCTAGGTCTTTCCCCATTCTCTGGTGATTACCCTGACTTATGTTCTTTATTCCTATTGACCTTCAAATCCTTATTGCAATCCACTTTTTTTAATGCCAGTGTTAGCCAATTATTCACAAGAAAAAGCTGAAATTGCTTGAAGGTTAGGAGTATAGAAAGCTTAATTAACTTAGCAAATATTCTAATTTTTCTTGATATGTTCCCTGCTGTCTGCAAAATATTTTTATTCATTTTGAAAAGATATTCCTCTTTTAATTAGAAAACCCCCAAAACTAATATTTTCAATTATGGGTGTGTTTGTGTAGATGAATGTATCCATAAACACATGCTATGCAAAGAAAACACGGTTAAAAAGTCAAACTAGCAAACTATGTCAGGTCAATAATGAAATCATATAGCTAGAGAGAATAAAACCATGCTCATATTAGCCCATTACAATAATGCTATTCCTTTGACATTTCCATGTACCCTAAAGGAACACAATTATTCAACTCATCTCCCATCATCATTCCTTGGATTTAGTTATCTATTTGTTTCTAAATGTTATAATGTAGGCAGTGTCTATGAAAGGCTGTATCATCTTTAGAGCTTCCATATCTGGAATGGAAAAATCCAGACAATTATTAGATGCAGACAGCTCAGATACTTTGCTGCCATCCAATAGATCATCTGGAGTTTTACTACTCAGATATGGTAGCCTGACTGTTTTGCTGAGGAATGCATGTTTTTTCTAGTTTATGCAGCTTCCCATCTCAAAATATATAACTTTGGATGTCTAACAACACTTAAACCATGAAAAAGGTAATAAAAGTATAATAACAAAGTATGAAAATTATGAATTACAAAAAACAGGGGGAAAAACAACCTATCACAACATTTAATGTTGTACAATGTTCTCTGCATTTTCAGGGGCCCAGGGTTAACAACAAAATTTGGTCTGCAAGGCATTGAGAAAAACCAGCAGAGTTAGTGTGAGTCTGATCTCATGATCCAAACTGCAAGGAAACACTATGTCCATAAAGAAATGAGCATACGATTTCATGAAGCAAAACATCTAATACTTATAATTCTCTCTGTCTGTCTCATCTGTCTGTCTGTCTGTCTGTCCATCCATCCATCCATCCATCTATCTATCTATCTATCTATCTATCTATCTATCTATCTATCTATCTATCTATCTATCTATCTATCTATCTATCTATCTATCTATCCATATCTATCTATCTATCTATCTATCTATCTATCTATCTATCTATCTATCTATCTATCTATCTATCTATCTATCTATCTATCTATCATCTATCTATCCATCCATATCATCTATCTATCTATCTATCTATCTATCTATCTATCTATCTATCTATCTATCTATCTATCTATCTATCTATCTATCTATCTATCTATCTATCTATCTATCTATCTATCATCTATCTATCCATCCATATCATCTATCTATCTATCTATCTATCTATCTATCTATCTATCTATCTATCTATCTATCTATCTATCTATCTATCTATCTATCTATCTATCTAAACCAAAGATCTACAGTTGGAATGCATAATAGACAATATAGTGTAGCCATTTGCATATAATTTAAAAATAAGAAATGCATCATAAAGAACACAAGATAGAATTTGTTTAAGTCTCTTTAAGTCTGCAAATGTGCAGCTATGGATTAAAGTTTAGAAATAAGACAACTTTGTAGAATAACTGTATCTCAATGCCTTGGTCTGCTGCACTGACCACTAGTAGTGGAAGATCTACATTTTAACATTTTTCTCTTTTCTGTCTTAAAAAGTGGAGCTGAAGCTTTTTGAATTAAGTGGTATTAAATTGTCTAAGGTACTGGTATTCTCTTTTTCTTTAGGTTCTTTGTCTTGTAAGAAAGTTGGTCTTGGGTACACAGCATAAAAAGCAAAGGAAAAAGTACAAAAATGTGTGAAGACTCCATGATGATGGAGATGATATACTGTACTTAAAGTAGAAAACTAAGTACATGGCCCTAAAATGTTTCAGAAGCTTCATGGAAATATAGAAGAACATTGTAAACATGAGAGAAGCATTTGATCAAGGTTCTCTGGCAGGCTGTTTCAAGCATAAGAGTGCATATCTGTCATACTAGCTACAGGCTGAGCAATTATGATGTCATACAGAATTGACATTGACCTTATTTCATGAGAAAAAGCCTATGCAAATTCTAAGAGAAGTGTTTATAAAAACAGACGTTTTGCTCCATAAATGCTTCAGAAAGAATGTTTATTCTTACAACATTGGAAGCTTTGGATGAGGCAATATTTCTGTAGGAATGGCAAGAGGACTAGAGGGAATTCCAGTCATGTGAGAAATCTTTTTTTCTGGAGTGTTACATATTTTATACATCTTTTACACCACGGTGAGACTCTGTAGGATTAGAAAGCACTGGGCACATTTGCCTTGAAATGCGATATCACAAACCTTGCCCTTGGCAAATCATGGACTTGCAGGGCACAACTCCAAGTGGGCTTCTCTCATGCTGATAGGAAACTTCCTGGAGGCCCAGGAAATGAATTAGCATGTAGTCTGCTTCAAGCACATCTGCACTATGGCACATGTGCTGTTCTGTAGTTGTCACCATGATTAATGGACATTATGTTTCACGTCCTGCTTTATCAAATACCAATTATGTTTATGATAATTTTGAGAATTTCTGTTGCTTCTGTATCATTCATTTTCTTCCCTGGGGGACACAGTGGAGGAAATTTCCATGCCCTACACACTGCCAATCCTTGACATTCCATTTTAATTGCTTCTCTACTGCATTCAGGTGCAGCTCTGCACTCTAAGAGAGTCGGTGTATCGATCCTATGCTTGATAAGGTCAGCAGAGGAGCGGGGGCAATGGGAGAATGGCATTTAGAAATTATTGCTCCTCTCTGGACAAGAATAGGCATTTAAGTTGTGGCTGTGGGGAGTGGGAGAAGGAAAAAGGAACAGAATGGAAGTGGGGGATTTGAAGTTTGCTAGCTATGTTTATTCATCATACATCACTCTAGTCCTAGGGATTATTCTCAAAGCTCTAGATATTTTTTCATCCGATATGATAACCTGAAATGAAAATTGCTTTGGCCATGGACATTCTCTCTTGTTCACAAGGACAGCAATTTGGGTGTGGTCATACCAAGTGTAGCATATCCCACTGCTCTCTAATCAGAGGAGTATATTCTTAAGCCTTTTTTAATAAGAATTTCTTTATTTCCACTGTCAGCAGCATTGTTTTTTTCTGCATTATGCTCAGAGGCATAGCTGGTAATGAGTGAAGCAAGTTGCCTTACTCAAAGCTAGAACTAGCAATTTACAACCGAAGAATCAAATGCAGACATGGGATTTCCCATGTTTTTGCCTCCAAAGCCCTTCTGGCCATGTCGCTGAATTTTGTCATACAGTTGCTATAACTGGTAGTGCCAGTTCCATACATTTTTAAATAGGAAACACTAAAATAGGGCCATAAACCAGAAAAAGGGGTTAATGTTCTTTGAAAAAGAAACAAAAAGGAAATCCTCAGAATAGGAATAGTATAAAAATGAAAAGCCCTTTTAATATGGGTGATACAGCTTTACACATACTGTTTATACCCTGCCCCTTTGCCATTGTCCTTAGCCTCTTCCAAACTTTTCAGCTGAATTCCATGGCTGTATTCTGTATCAATCAGTGAATTGGCCAGTTAAAATGAAAACATAATGTATTTACCATGCAAAAGCTTTACAATATTTCATTCAGAGTTACAACTGTTCAGTTTCATATACTGCATGTGTATGTAGTCATCTAGGTCATGGTTGTCCCAAAGGAGCTTTTTCAAGTGGCAACTTGACTTTCTTGTTTTTCTTTGAAGACATTTCACTTCTCATCCAAGAAGCTCCTTCCGCTCTGACTGGATGGTGGGGGGTGGAAGGATTTATATTTCCTGCAGTCAGCTAGTCATTTGCATTTTTTTCAGAGAGTCATTGAGGCAACTTGGAAGTTTATCTGTGTCCTCAAGGTCACCAGAGTGGTGCAAATGGGTGTGGATCCTTCTTGGAATTGTTGACATGACTGTGTTGTAGACTGGAGGCTGTTCGATCTTTGACCTCTCTTTTAAACCAGTGGTCCTCTCTGTCAAAAATGTGGACTTTGCTGTCTTCAAAAGAGTGGCCTTTGTCTTTTAAATGCAGATAGACTGCTGAATTTGTCCTTTATTGTGCCATCCATTTATGAAGTGGTTGTTTTGTTTCCCTAATGTGTAGTACTACACATGTCTTATTGCATTGTACTGCATATACCATGTTGCTTAGCTTGTGTCTGGGTGTTTTATCCTTGGGGTGGACAAACTTCTGCCTTAGTGTATTCTTGGTTTAAAGTGTGTGTGTATGCTGTGTTGGCTGAAGATCCTCCTGAACTTTCTATGCTACCTTTGAATCTATCACATTCAAAAAGTCTTTCTTGTTCACATTTATTAGCATCTTTACTTTGCTTTTATGTAACACTTCTATCTTGATTACTTGCAGAAAACCATGAGTATCCATTTTTCTTGCTAAATACAAAGAATCTATATTGATTTCTGGGTGGAGTGCATGATGCATTGTCGTAAGGTTTCAAGTCTTTAATCTAAGCAAACAGTTCAGATGGTGCCTGGTTAACAAGAACTGCTGGAACAGTGTACTATAGGAAAAACCCCCCCTTCCCCCTCCCTCCTCCCCTCCCTACCTCCCCCCTATCTCCCCCCTCCCCCTCTCCCTCCTCCCTCCCCTGCCTCCCCCCCTACCTCCCCTCCTCCCCCCCTCCCCCCCCCGACTTCCCAGAGCAAAATACAAGGTATATATCTAAAAAGCAATCATAAACAATCATATACTAACAATTATAAACTCTAAAATCCATCACTCTCTAGCTTATATAGAGTAAACCAATCCTTAATAATACTAAATATGTATAAAGAACTAAAATAAAAGAAAACTAGCGTCATTCCCATCTATGTTCTTCCACAATTCACTATTTCCTAAACATATTCTCATTTACACATCACAAACCCCTATCCCTATTAACCTCTCTAGCCAAAATAGGCTATAATAGATAATTCTTACACAGATTAACCCACATTAACCCACAAAACTTTCTTCCTCTTCCTCTGTAGTAAATTGCCCAGTTTTAAAGGAAAACTATTTTAAAACTTTTCAATATAGGAAAAAACCCAAGTATTAATAGCTTTGATTGTATTACTGCCATTTGTTTTGATTTTAACACTTTTCTAACGTTTTAAATAACCATAGCTAGTTTTCTTTTTCATGTGGGTATGCAAAACCTATTTTTTTATTTATTACAGGATGCTTCTAAAACAATTGAAAATACTTATAATTTTCTTCTGCTGTAGTTCTTTTAAATTACTATAATTCCATTATGCAATTCTATCACAAAATTCATTTTTCATTTTTTAAAATTGCCCAAATTGCAAATGCATACAATTTATATTCCATTTGGTGCAATGGTGAGATTCAAATAATTCAACAACTGGTTGTCTGCAGGGGGGGGGGTGCTGCCACAAGGCAGGTTGGGGAGGTGGGCAGATGCCCCATGCTCTCCACTTACCATGCTGAAGGGGTCCTGCATCCAGGCTTACCATGCCCCAACACCTGTCATGCCTCACCTGTTCAGTAGTGACTTCTTCCACTTTCTCCTTCTTCCTCCTCCTTTGAACAACCCTTCACTCTCATTGCTGCTTTTTCAGTCCCAGATGTCTGTTTGTTCAGAGCCTGTGCAGAGGGTCTTTGGAAACGAAGCTCCACAGTGATTGGGTGGGATGGGAACATTCCCTTCGCTCTTGGACCAGCTCCAAAATGGGCTGGAAGGAGTGGCCCAAGGAGGCCAATTTGGCTTTGCAGCAAGGGGATTGGAGGTGCGTGAATGCATGCCAGACTGGCATCTCAAAGCACCAGTTTTTTTCCCCGCTGCCAGATTTTTGCTACCATACTGTTTAAGCTTCTTTAAAGATTACTTAATGCAGAATGCAGATCCTTCCCATTCTGCATCAAGTAAACTTTAAAGAAACTTAAAAAGTATGGCAGCAAAAATCCAGTAGTGGGAAAAAAAAACACCTGTCTTATGCACAGGGAATCTGCACCGCCCACCTCCTCTTTTGCCTCTGCCTATGCACTCGGCCTGCTAACCCTCATTTTTAGCTGTATGATCGATTTAGTGACAGCATGGAGGGGAGGTGGGCACTGCAGATTCCCTGTGCATGAGAAGTTGGTGAAGAAGGAAGGCAAGCAGCAGCCCCAGTTGCAAGAAGGGCCACTGAAAACAGTGGAGTCAATGTGTGTGCCTGCTATAATCTCACCTGTCAACCATGCTCTCCACACCTCGGATCAGCTGTAGTGTGCCATGGAGAGCACAGCTGACTCAAGCAAGACAAAAATCCCTCTTTATGATAGCAGTTCTGCCTTTTATTTATTAATTAAATTTGTTTATTTCTTTCAATCCACATCATCTTCTGCAGATAGGGAGAAATATGCTTCATGATAACCAGGTGAAGGAATAGATTTCTCAGACAGAGCAAGTATAATGGCACATTTTTCGCCCATTCCATGTAGACAAACCAAGTAAGATGGAAACTGAGTCTTGCTTCAGAAACTGAGATAGGACAACATTCTCTCTTGTTGCTTCTTGAAGAGTGCAGGAGAGCCTTAGGACATATACACTGTCACTAACAACTCACTTCCCCTTTGCCCCCTGCCCCTGCCCAGAATCTATTGCCTGAGCTAATGATTCTCCCACAATGTGCAGAGAAGAAAGAAATGACTGCAAAACAGAAAAATATCTAAGGGTGGGGGAATTGCATTCAGACCAACACAAATATATGTCCCTGGTGTTGACTTGATAATAGTGAACTAGACCTTTCAAAGACCTCATTTTTTTTCCTGCTGTCTGTATAATGGCGGTTCAGTGGCAGCAGACTTAAATAAAGAGCAGAAGCAGAGCAATATTTTAAATCCTGCCTATGAAATAGCTCTCAGCAAAAAAGGCAAGAGTGGGATAAGAAAGACAGCCTATTTTTACTGCCAGCTTGGTAGATGTCAGCATGTCAGTTGTTTCCCCTATAGATTCTTAATGAAATTTGATGTAGTATAATGAAGATGCTAGACTAGGCTTGGGAAAATTCAGGTCTTAGCTGTAGAATCTTAATGACTATTGGACAGTCAATCTCTCTCAGTCCAACCTACTTCATAGAAAAAACTGATTTGGGGGTAAAATGAAATGTCCATTTAAGTTGTGTTGAGCTGCTTGGGGAAAGGTAGGATACATTTAACAAGGGATATATTTTTTTTAAAAAAACTACAAAGAAAAAATAACCAGGCCATTTAAGCATGTAAGAATGTGAATTTGCTTTTGAAAATATTTATTTATTTATTTATTAAATTTTTATACCGCCCTTCTCCCGAAGGACTCAGGGCGGTGTACAGGGCAATAAATATCAAAATGTAAATACAAAAGTTAAAAAAGAGATTAAAAAGAATTAAATAATTATGCCCAATAATACAATACTAAAAATGTGTTAAAACTTATTTAAATCCAACCCCAAACCCATCAGACCAGGCCAGATTGTTCAAATAGATAAGTTTTTAAATCACGCCGGAAGGAGCGCAGGTCGGGGGCCATCCGGAGCTCAACCGGGAGGCGGTTCCACAGGTCTGGCATGCCCACAGAGAACGCCCTCCCCCTGGGGGCCACCAATCGACATTCTTTGATCGGAGGCACCCTGAGGAGGCCCTCTCTGTGGGAGCGCACTGGACAGAGGGAAGTTGATGCCGGCAGCAGGTGCTGCCGTAGGTAATCCGGACCCATGCCATGTAGGGCTTTGTAGGTCATAACCAGCACCTTGAATCTCACCCGGAGGGCAACCGGCAGCCAATGCATATATTATTATAGCTAGTCTCTACTTTTGTTTTGTTTCTTTTCTTTTCTGCAGGAAAAATCCTTGCATTCTCACCAAGGTTGCTTCTCATTTTCAGCTCTTCCTGGATAATCCATGTGGCCTTGCTGAGAATTCTTGGAGCTGCACTGACAATACATCTAGGGGCTATCAAGTTGTGGAGATTTCTGCCAAGAACTTGAGAAGGCAAGATTGTCAGTTCTAAACAAACAAGATGTTTTCTATTCATATTCATTAATTCAAAAAGTTTGCTAACGTTGCTATTTCATTTTTTTAGTTATGCAACATTGAGTCTATCTGGGCAAGTCAGTTAAGACATATTAAAAGATCACATTCTTAATGTTGATGTGATACTTTAGAAAATTCCTGATTTCTAAAAGATGGAGATGGGTTAAGAAGAGTCTAAACCAGCCAGAAAAGTCAAACTTAAAGAAGAATATAACAAGCTTGCAAAGTAATGGAAAATAAGGGTTTTCTTTTTTAAGATTTCCTCCTATATACTTGAGAACAAGACATGATGAAGGGAATAACAGTGGCATGTAATCGCATGGGCTTCTATGAAGTCCTATGGAATAAAGTTCTGGGATCAAATGTATTTTCTATACAAAACATTTGTCTTTAGCACAATTCTACCTAATTTTTGTTGTGTGGAGGTTAACTAAACACTCTATAAAACAATATATTTCATGTTGTTTTTAGCAGACCTTTGTGTCATTCCCACATTTTAATACATAACTGAGTTGGGATATCACTAGTCACTGAAACCTACCCCACTAAAAGTGTTTGCTTACCTAAAAGGAAATAGTTACTGTGGACTTGCTCTACACCATGGCAAGCAATTATATAACCCATCAAGTCCAACTGCTAATCTTTGTACTCAAAAGATAAAGCTGAAGCTCTTAATTGCTCATGGAGGAAAGGGAGGCAACCAAGCAAAGATATAGGGTTGCCTGCTGAGTGCCTACCCTTTCTTGATCTAAAAGATGTTAATGAATTCATTAATCAGTTAATGGCAAGGGGAGTCTTTGGGGATCAGCAAAACTGTTAAGACTTCTGCAGGACAGAATCTGGTCATCATTGATCTAATGGACTAGAGCTATTGATTCACAGTTGGTTATTCTTCCTGGAGTTCTCTTGGGAAAAATTAAGAATTTCATAGCATTAAGTATCATTGCCAATATTACAACAGTGTCTGCTAGACCATCTTCAGTGTCAGTATGATGGATACTATTTATAGATCTCCCCAAACTACCAGACTAAAATAAGGATCATCAATCACATTATACAGATGGAAAGTTGTAGCCCAATGAGATGATTTATTCAAATCCAGTTTTTAAAATATTCTGCATAATATTGCTTAAACAGTGAGGTTACATAATTGCAAATATTTATATCTTTTATATTTTCTGCAATGCTCTCCTTGCTTTTATTTTGTTTTTCTTTGGTTTGTAGACTTTACCATGATTACAATAGCATTTTTATTAAAATTTAGAGATACAAAGATAAAATAAAACTAATACTAAGAAAAATATAAAAAAGTAAAAAATAAATAGGTGCAAAAAAATTTATGGAAAGAAAAAATGACAAATGATGTCAGTCAACAGGAGTGCTGATTTACCACCAGCTTATCAGGTACTTAGGAGCCGAGGATTTTGCTACACAAGGAAACAACAGCCAGTGACTTAATAGCCAGCTGTCAGCACCCCAATCAACCGATAACAAACCACATCCAGCTAAGCACCACATTGATACTATGCATAGAATAGCCCAAAGAACACATTCCAATAGAGAGAAATTTCCTGAGGATGGCTTCAGCATGAGTCCGAAGGCTCGGAAGTGTAAATCTCTGGTCCTGGTAACTGACCCAGATTGGTTCCTGCAACATTAACCTGGGACACATATATTTGCCTTCATTCATGAATGATTCCTCCTTCATTTCAGTAACTTATCACCTTCTCTGATACTAGAACAAAAGATCTCTTCTTCCCGTATCTCAACTTTTATCAGTAAACAAATTCTTAATGCCTCATCATTCAATCCTAAACAATAAAAACCAGTCACCTCTAAGTGAAATTCTCCACCCCTTATTTAAAATACAAATTATCAGAATAAGATGAGAAATTTTACTTCAGCTGCCTACTGTGGTAATTCTCTAATTGTAATATTTTTCCTCACATAAGAGGTTACAATAGAGTTCATCCTAATTTTTCCAACATCTACTATAATCTTCTGGTTAATTTGTTGAATGAAATATAACTGTGGAAAGTTAATAAATCATAGATTTATTTGTTTATTCCAGTAACAGAATATTATTCCTGGCACATGGATCACTGGATGATCATCCCCATATTTACTACACTATACAGTATTCAGCCTAGGCACTGAATAAACATTTGTTATGTTCAAAATTGGGATTAGCAGACATCTCTAAAGTAGTAATAGTAGGGATCAATATTGTAGTTATCAAATAAAAGTTACAGTCATTGAATGTTATGTATTGCTTTAGTAGGTTTTATCCTTAAAGCCAGATTATCAGTCTTTTAAATCATGTTTATCTAAGCTGGTATTCTCCAGATATATTCAGACTGCAAGTCTCAAATTTCTAATTAGTTTACTTCTAACAGTGAACAGTTTTGAAAAAGCTTTTTGAAAGAAATGTGGAACAGATAAAATGCACCATTATGGAAAAACTGGAGGCAGTCAGTCAATGCTCATAGATGTTCTACCATAGCACTTTTTATAATTCAGGCACTGTGAACAGATTATGGAAAGTTCACTGGAGTAGAAGCTCTATGTTAAAATGGATTCCCTGGTTACTGATGCTCAGTATCTCAAAGAGATGGAAGCTCTTTATTAATCCTGCTCAACATAAAGAAATAGTTTTTTTTTAAATTAGGGAAATGATGCATCCTAATGCTGTACTGTATAGATTTAACCAGCAAGCCCTTTTATACTCAAGGCTGAAAGCCAGCTAAGGATAGGTGCCTTTTCTCTCTTTTAATCCAACATTTGAAACATTTATTATTCTAAATTACCTTCTGCACATTTTACAATAATTGAGACTAGTGTTTGGCTTGTTATCTCCACAGTTACTAACATGAATGCCACCATTATCCTGGTCATTAGCAAAATTGATGGGGTTGTCTGGAGTTGTGGGCTGCCGGCATGCTAGTGATAGGGCTTATGTGTAAATTAATCCTGATTCTCTTTGCTCTCCTCAAAGATATATTGTTCTGCTCCATGTTCTCAAGAACCAGTGAGGAAAGTTATGCAAGAAAAGAGCTGCTGAGGTAAAGAGACAGGGGAAACAATTGGTGTTAACTAACTATATGTTGGGAAATCCAGAAAAAAAGTTGAAAGGCAACAGCATTCTGTGTGACTGCTGATAATTTCTTTCTTTCTTTAAACTATGGTCTCTAGTAGTGGGCTGACACAACCTGAGCAGGGGGTTGGACTAGATGCTTCCAAGGTCCCTTCCAACTTTATTATTATTATTATTATTATTATTATTATTATTATTATTATTATTATTATTATTATTATTATTATTATTATTATTATTATTATTATTATTCTGACACTTCCGTTTATGTAAACAATGGTTATAACACTCTAGGGCTCTTCAATTTTTTATTATTAATGTAT
The DNA here is from genome assembly GCF_964194415.1 of Vipera berus. Lineage (NCBI taxonomy): Eukaryota > Metazoa > Chordata > Lepidosauria > Squamata > Viperidae > Vipera > Vipera berus. The sequence continues at coordinate 40,350,143 of NC_138207.1, forward strand.
GATATTTTAAAACAAGATGGGGGGAAATCATTACACACTACTGAAGAATGATCATATTACTACATTTAGTTTTAATTAAACATGTGCAAATAAATTAAATCATTTAGGTTTGATCATAGTTTGATCTATTGCTTTTTGAAGTGGACCCTTAATTGTAGTCTTTTAAAGTGAACATGGAAAGTAGAATGATGAAAACCTTATCTTATTAAAAACACTGAGCATTATTTTCTATAATACTATGGCAAAAGCCATTGTTGCATATAGTCTCACAATAAACTTATTAACATTTATATAAAAAACCCCTCTTTTCTCCAAAAAGGGGATCCCCTCTCCTTTGTGTAGGAAAGAGGGATATATATATAATTGAACTGATCCAGTTCAATTTTTATCACTATCCCACTTTATGCAGCCCTTATCCTCTCCCCTTGTAAAAAAAATAATAGAAGGCACAGGTGGGTAACAGGAATGATGACATAGATCTGAGACATATGACCATTTGTTTAATGGCAGTTTGATATTATGATGGCCTTGGAAAAAGTGTCTTAAAGGTATTACCACTGCACCACCCTTGCAGTCATATTATCACAATTTGGATGCTTGGCAGCCAGCCTGCATTTGCAATAGTTGCATCATCTTGATGTCACATGATGACAAATTGTGACCTTCTAAGATGGTTTTTGGCAAGCAAAGTCAACTGGCAAAGCTGGATTTTTTTCATGGCCATGGCACAATGGTCATAAAATCAGGTCCAGTCACATGATTACTTTCTTAAGTACTACATCAATTAGTGACCAAAATTCCAATCCCAGTTGTGGTTGTAAGTCAAAGACTATCTGTCATTACATTAAAAGGGTATTGGGCTGTAGGTAAGTAATTGTGGCATTTGCATAATACATCAATACACACATATCATCCTTATGGTATTGCTGTATCTGTTGCTACTTATCCCTACTTTAACATAATATGTTTGAAGTAATTATGTACAAAATACTATATGTAAAAATCAAGAAAAAGGTCTACAATCATACAAGGAATCACTGGCAGATTTTGTTCTCTCTGTATCACAACAAAAGCCTTCTAACCTGCACTTGTATTTGCAGCCAAATTGGATGAATACATATAATATTCTTAACCGGGTTATTACATTTATTTTCTGGGTTCACACAATACAGTATATTATCAACTTACCAAATAGTGCTTAACAACATGCTAACTCATAACAAACTGTCAAAATTAATACAAATTAAGCTAAATATGCTGTGCAAATCTATATGCTAGTTTTTTAACCTCATCTGATTAAGTATATTGTGAGCTACTTTCCCTCTGTGTTCCCAGATAAAAGTTGGCTCTTCAGCTGACTTTTATCTAGTGCCAAATGAATTTTGAGAGACTTTTTATCAAATAAATTCATCACTTCTACATATCTTTATTTAATATTCAGCCTGAAGAAAAGTTCAAGTGAACTCTAAACTTGCTTATTATTCTAACATTTTAGTTGACCCTGATCAAGATACTATTCTATTACAGCTATTCTAATTGAGTAACATGACTTGCATTTATTGTTAAACTAATTTCAGCTGCTGAGGAAATGAACACTGAAACTTGACAAAAAAAAGTGTTGTGTAGTGAGTTCTTTGGAGGCAGGAAGCGAGACGAGAGGTTGCAAAAAGGAACATTGCTTTATGGAGGCAAACAGGAACTGAACAGAACAGAACTTCTGCGCAGCTACATATATGGTTGGCCACTAGGCAGCGGCCAATAGGTTTAAAGGAACCCATTCCCGCCCCAAATCATCCAATGATCTTGGAGACTGAATGTCTGGCTAGTCAGCGACCGTTACACAGACACCCTAATTGAGCAACCTTAAGCTGCATTCAAAAGACAAATGAAAGCAGTTCAAGTAAAATCCCAATACATTACAAAACATATTCTAGATTATGTCCAGACATGGCTTAATAGGGATAAAATATATATAAGCAATTACTTTGAATTTGGCTTTGAGTGATGCTGTATCTGATATATTCTCTTTAAAGTATCCACACATTATATTTATTTTTGTTTAAAAATATGCACATGGCTTCTTTATTTTTTACAAGCAATGAAAATTACTCAATATTTACTCAAAATAAGTGTGAACCCTCTTACAAAAACATTTTTTTTGGCAGTAGTATGGAAATGATTTGTGAAAGTTTTTCAATTTTCTAATCTAGCCAGTTTGGAAGTCCCAGTGGTTGCCTATTAAACCTCCAACAAATCATATTCTATTTAGCTTTTTGGGACCAGTTAAGGATGGCCCAACGTAGTGGTCCAAGTGATACTAGAGCAAATGATAGTGCAAACAATAATTATTTGTATTATAAACCTAAATTATATATCTTTATTATTGCCTAGTTAATTGTTCTGTTCTGTGAAAATAGCGCTTTATTCTAGCATCTTTTTTCTCTCAATCAAAATTTATCAATCTTAAACTTGCTTGTTATTTTCTGAGATTTTTCATTTATTCTAAGTATACATTATTGCTGTTGGGTTTATTTTGTTTTTCCCAGTGGAACAATATGTCAGATTTTTTTGTTCTTTTGGTAAGATTTCTTTGCAAAAGATATTCTGGCCTGTAGCCTGGATGGGCCTGAATGGCTTCAGCATTTTAATTATTAATCCCTGGATGAAAACAGTTCAGCGTTCTCTCCAAGATGCCATTAACACCCACTTCTCTTCCCCCAGGCTTGCTGCCACTGTCAGATTCCTCTCAGCAGCAAAGACCCTGGCCTGAGCTGGAGGTCCAGAGATTATTTTCCAGATGAGTGGCTTTTAATGGCCTCTCTAGATTTGCTCTCTGCCTCTTGTGACTGACTAGATAGGAGGAGGCGAGGAAGAACGGACAATGATGCAGTTGTTTCTTGCTGTATGAAGAATTATGAGGTTGACCTAAGAAATGCTTCTGCAGTTAAAACTGCTATAAACTCTGCTGCATGATTAGTCCAGTTTCCTATCCAACATTAACTTAATATTAATTGTATGCCAGTAAAAGATGAACAGCTTGGGGCTCTTTCTTGTGCCTAGCATGTGATTTGCAAATATCCCACAAGGGGGGGGGACTTACAAAGCTACCAATTCTGTTGGTGAAGCATGGACTAGAAAACTACACTTTGCTGTTTGATTAGCCAAGCCATAGACATTTGGCTAATTTGTAGTATACAGAAGTCCCCATAATGGCAGGGGGAAAAATGGCACAAGTATGGATCTATTGAAAAGGATTTTACTATATAAAATGTGTAACTGTTCAAAGTAAATAACCTTTTAGGCCAATTAAAGACATGTAGGACACTGCTACCTATATTGTTCTGTACACCTACACTCTGGTAACCAATGTTATGAAACTTTCTATCTTGTGCCTAGAAAAGTACCAGTGCCTTTCGTTCTCAAATGGGTCTGCCTTCATTCCTACACACATTGTTTGAATCGAGGGAGACCGTCCAGTTGTCAATTTTTCAAAGGAACTGGCTCCTTTATAATCATTAAATTGTTGCTGTAATAAATCAAATCCCCATGTTTGTTTTAGTATAGTTATCATTGGTTCAGTCTGGTCTTCTTCTTCTTCTTCCGGTCCCATCTGGCTTAGATAAGAGGTCATGTCCAGTGTTGTAGTTGTTGTTTGGCTGGCTGGATCCTCAATATAGTGTGCTTGGAGATCCTTAAGACTCTCCATCTTAGTGTTGCTTTCTTTGGCTTCAGTTGTTTTTTTGGATTGTAGGTTTTGTAATTGAGATCAAGGTTTGGTTATCAAAGCTCTCAGTAGATTGTAGTTGTTGTTCTTTAAGGTCCCGTGTTTTAATATTAATTTCTTCCTCTTCTGTTGGTTTTTGCATTGTCAGTTCATCAATTGCACTCAGGGTTTCATTTGGTAGGTTTAAGCTGGCACCTTTATCTTTCAGTCTGGAGTTCAATAATTCAGTCGCTTCAAGAATTTTTTCAAATATAAGTTTATAATTAAGTTGTGGGTAGTATTCCTTCATTTCTACGGTGTTTACAGATAGGTCTTTGGTGGAGGCTATTTTGATAAGGATCAGCAAATGTCCACCTCCACTATTCCTAGAAGTTGTTTTTACTGCCAGATGTTTCAAGTTCTTATCTTCAAACATAATGACAAGGACAAATCTGGGCTACTACCAGATCTCACAATAAAGGGAAAGTTTCCTTGCTATACCAGGCTTTGCCACAAGATGTTCTCAATGGCATGTAAAATCTTTTTCCAGACTCCAAGAGAGCTTTTATCCAGTTTGGTTTTTCCTGTTTTTTTCCCCTTTTCCAGCTTAAGGGGTAAATAGGTTAGTAGGTCCCCATAGCAATAAGAACTTTTTGGTAACCCAAATATTCCAAAGGAGTAAATCCAGAATTTAGTTATTTAGTTTAGTTTAGTTACGTTTTTTAAATTTCCTTTAGGCTTTAATTCCCCAAGTAAGCAGACACCGCTCTTCCAAAAAAAGGGGTGGTGGTTTCAGAATGCTCCCACAGGAAAGTAGTTAGGGAAATAAGAAAGGTAAGATCTCACCCAAATCCTCCTTGTTGCTTTCATTGTTCTTGATAGTAATTTTGACTTTCAGCAGGAAATGGCTTGATGATTGGCCATGTTAATGGCGGATCTTTTCTTTGTCAGTCCAAAGGAGCTGCTCTGGATCAAATGGAGGGGTGCTGCCCTTCTGTGATCGCTCGGAGGGCCTCCTCATGGTCGTCGCCCCTCCAGGGTGACTTTCGACCCTTTTCAGGGTCTCTCAACAGAGAAAAACTGGATGGCAGGGAGAGCACTCTCTCCTGTGCATCTGCCAGCACCACGAGTGCAAACTGGAAGATGTGATATAGTGGTTCTTAACTTTCTTTAATTGAAAGGTAGTGTTGCCAGCCTGTGTTCCCATCAGCTGAGTCCAGGGAATCTGAGGAGGAGGAGGGGTTTGGAGAGCCATCAGAGTTGGAGGGAGGCTCTGATGAAGTACAAGACTCACAATCAGAGGAAGAGCCTGGCCCTTCCAATTGTGTTCCAGATGAGACTCAGCTGTGTGGGGAAGATGAGTCAGACTCTGAGGACTCACAGATGGATGTCTTTATAGACGGTCATAAAAAAGGCAGTTAACTAGAGCAGGTCAGAGGGAAGAGGAGAAGGCATTGAGAAGCCACGCCTTGGGGCTGCTTAATAAAAAGGGAAGGTGTGGCTGGTGCTGGTTGCTGAAGGCAACCGTTTGTAAAGACCCTCAAGGGAATCATGGTCTGTTGTTTTACCGGTGAAATTCTTATTTAACTCCTGCTCTGTTTTGCTTTTCGAACCAATTTTTTGTTGGAAAAGTATTCTGTTGTTTTTGTTTTGAGGAAATAATTATCAGGACTGTATATGAAATAAAAAGGGTTGGTTTTTCCAGCCTACTGATAAAAAAGGGGTTATTCTTGTGATGCAACAAGGATGGCATAGGCTGGGATAGAACAGGTGACCATAGGATATGTGTTAATGACCTTCCTCTACTTCAGGGGTGTCAAACTGCCTGCCCATGGGCCGGTTGCATCATACAGAGGCCATGCCCACTCCAGCTCTGGCAATGCAATGTCACATGATGCAGTGACTTTGACACCCGTGCTCTACTTGCACCTAACCAGGACAAAATATACCCTAGCAACAACTTTTTCTGCTGTGATTTTGTAGCATTGCCTTCAACTTCTCTGTGGTCAATGGCCAAGACACTCTTAAATTACCTGTAGCTTTCATTGTGATGGTAGTTGTTGTACACCATCCAGACTCATTGTTGTGAGATAAGAGGTCATATAAGAGAGAAACATGCACAGACAAGAAGTACTGGTGTTAAAATTATATATCCCTATTTATTTTAACACTAGTGAACAACAGTGGAAAGCAATTCAGCTCAATGGTAATAAAAGATTCTTCCATTGTACAACCATCACCCAAGCAGTTGCTGTTTCTCTGCTTCTCTTGTTTCATTTTAGCCCCAAGAAACAAAGGGTACCACCCTTTAGACCAGGCATGTCAAACTCGTGATGTCACGTGATGTCACATGACATATCATGACTTTTTCCCATTGCCGGCAATGGAGAGGGTGCGGTTTCATCATGATGCATCCGGCCCGTGGGCTGGCAGTTTGACATGCCTGCTTTAGACCAAACATGTTAAACTCACGATGTCACATGATGTCGCGCAACGTATCAGGACAGCTTTGCCATTGCCGGCAATGGGGTGGGTGCAGCTTCTGCATGACGCATCTGGCTCGCGGACCGGCAGTTTGACACCCCTGGTTTAGACTTTTGAAGTAGCAGTGTTATTGTCACTACTGAGGAAAACCTCGTTCTTCTCTTAGAAACATCCAGAGAAATAATTTACCTACAATCTCATCCCACAAATTTCGTGGAGAATTATTATTTTTTTTAAAAAAAGAGATTTAAATCCTTCGGCTGCCACTTAGTACTATCCCATCCCATTATGTGCCTCTGACTGACTGCCTCTGTTGCTTTAAAACAGACATGTCAAACTCATGATGTCACGTGACATTGCACAATGTTATCAGGACAGTTTTGCCATTGCCGGCAGTGGGGTGGGCGCGGCTTCTGGATGACGCATCCGGCCTGCGGGCTGGCAGTTTGACACCCCTGCTTTAACAGAAACAATCCTAGGCTATTGATCTGACAGCTCATATCTTTTTCTGTTTATATTAATGCAAAAAGAAAAGGAATGGAAAAGGCTGTACTAGGTATAGGAAAGGAAATTAGCATCTCAAAAGAAGGGATTGTCTATGCACAAATATTCAATTAGTGAAAGACTTCATATTGAAGTGGATAAAGCAGTGCAACAGAACTGCAGTTACCAAATGTTTCTGGCAGAACTAATAGTTAATAAAGAATGCTTAACAATAGCAATATAAAAATATGACTGTTGAGTGTAGTGGAAGACAGAGGCCTCTACATCACTGGTACCTGGCAATGATGTAAAGCTTAATTCATGTAATCTTCAGCACTTCTTTTCAATGATGTACAAGGTAATGGATTGACAAGAAGGTTCTTGATGTCCTTTCCCTCGTTACCCAATGGCAGAGATTAAGAAAAAGGTTCAATGCTTGTCACCTTTTTCCTTGTTGATACTGTAACAGTAGGATCATTTGGAAGATTTATTTTCTTTGCTTGTGTCATATTCTTCTTGTAATTCCGTTGTTTCCAAACATCTAAAATACTTAGTCAGCTGTGAAGTAGCCTGTAAGAATTAAATTCCTTCACAAATGCAGTGTCTTCTAATTGCATTGTGACAAAGCAAAATAACAGCTTCTGGTATAGTTAAATTATATTCTCATTATTTCTGTTTTTTTCTCTCTACATCCTTTTACAACCAAGAATTTTAAAAAAAAATGTCCCTCCCCAGGCAGGCAGAGCAAATCATTGGTAGCTGAGGACTGCTTCCTAAATAAGAAAGGGAAATATGGCAAATCTTAAAGTAGCCATAGCCATGAGTGGGTCTCGTTCTAATAATTTATTTTTAATGCTGCATTGTCTTTAACTGTGCAGTTCCCTCCAGGGTGTTTGCTTTGAGATTGCAAGATAATTACATCTTAGAAACCAGCTAATTACACTTAACAGCCTGAAAACTGAAGGTGCCCATTTAGCCCTCCCACCATTTTTTTCCACCAGAATTCTTCATGATTGCTTGTTAAAATGTGCAGCATCAATTAGGGAACCAATTTGGCAGAAGTGATGAGGTGCAGTGTTTCCTCTTCAGTTCACGTACTGACGGACACTGGTTGGAGACATTTAACCTCCTGTTGGGACTTAAATACAGAAGCAAACAGCAGAAAGAACATGACTTAGAAAACAGCTAAAAAGTCAGAAGTGATCTTCTAAGTGACCTTTGCGAAAGATCTGCAAATTGTAGATTTAGTTGGTGGAATATACCCCCCCCCTTTTTTTCCCAATGCTTTGAAGTCAGTGTTGACTCCTGGCATCTTCCTAGACCAGGGGTAGGCAACCTCGGCTCTTTTATGACTCATGGACTTCAACTCCCAGAATTCCTGAGTCAGCATAGCTGACTCAGGAATTCTGGGAGTCAAAGTCCATGAGTCATAAAAGAGCCGAGGTTGCCTACCCCTGGCCTAGACTGACTCCCTGAAGTTTTCTTGGCAAGATTTCAGAAGTTGTTTGCCATTGCCTCCTTCCTAGGACTACAAGTGACTGGCCCAAGGCCACCCAGTTGGTTCCACACCTAAGGCAAGTCTAGAACTCATAGTCTCCTGATTTCTAGCCTAGTGCCTTAAGACCTCATCAAAGTGGCCATCATTTTCTTCTTTACTACTTGCAATTTTCTTTTTATTCCTCCCTTGGATTATTTATTAGATGTACCCATGAACCTTCCCTGCCCCTTCCCAAAATACTTTGGTACAAAATTTGACTGTTCTGGGCAGAAGCATGTTGAAAGTTCTGATCATTAAATATATATAGAACATCTTGACTTCAAAATGGCCATTCAAAGTGTCCCAAGCTCAAAATAAAACCAGAAACTTTTGTTATGAGTTTGAAACACATGTCAAAAAACACATCCAACTCAATAGCTCTGATGGAAAGTTTTGAGTGTGAGAAGGCTGTATTGTTCCAAACTTAAGACAAAACTCATTTTTATTTTCTGGGTATGCCTATTCATGATCTTCAGCTATTCCTTTGCTTAAGTGAACTCATGATGAACATTTCTTCAGTTAGACTTGCAACAAAGTCATTTAACTGATCTCAGAAACAATATGAAAGCTCTCTTTCTGATTGTTTCAGATATTCCTCTGCTTCTATTTCCATTGCTTATAATCCAGGGGCTAATTTAATGAAGTAGTTTTCCCCTCCATGAACAAGCCAATAGTTATAAATTGTTAACAAGTTGTGGTGGAAATTGTATCCCTGAAGAATTTGTTAATACTGAGAAAAAAAGCATGAAAGGGAAATTAGTTGCAACATGATAAGCAGTTGTATCTGCATTCTGCTGGGCACAGCTAGGCTAAAAAATAGCCATCAGATTCCTGCACTGATAGTATCAGGCATGGTTTTTCCTGTGTAGTTATTGGATTCTATAAACAAAATGATGGCATGAGAGCACAAAACAGAAAGAAACTGGTCAATTGCTTAAAGGGCCAGTCAGAGTATTCCCTCTCAATGGCCATTATTGTAAAAGCTGGAGGAGAATTATTATATCTAAGATTTATCTGGAAAGCAATACAGCCCACAAGCCAGAAAAATATGTAGAAATACTGTAATATATATATATATATATATATATATATATATATATATATATATATATATATATATGTATGTATGTATGTATGTATGTATGTATGTATGTATGTATGTATGTATGTATGTATGTATTTATGTATATGTATATATGTATATATGTATATATGTATATATGTGTATATATATATATATATATATATATATATATATATATATATGTATATGTATATGTATATGTATATGTATATGTATATGTATATGTATATGTATATGTATAAGGTAAAGGTAAAGGTTCCCCCGCACATGCGTGCTAGTCGTTTCCGACTCTTCGTTTCAAAGCCGAAGAGCCAGCGTTTGTCCGAGGACAACTCCGTGGTCATGTGGCCGGCATGACTAGAATATATATATATATATATATATATATATATATATATATATATATATATATATATATAAAGGTAAAGGTAAAGGTTCCCCCGCACATGCGTGCTAGTCGTTTCCGACTCTAGGGGCCGGTGCTCATCTCCGTTTCAAAGCCGAAGAGCCAGCGCTTGTCCGAGGACGTCTCCGTGGTCATGTGGCCGGCATGATTATTCAAATTGCTAATAAAGAATTTTGGGAGGCTGATATGGCCATTTCGAACTCTTTATGTTCTCATCAGTCAGTCATACCCTTTATCTGAGATTCGAACCTGGGCTGATTGTATATTAGGCAGTTGTTTTAACTTGCCTAATATAGATCTCATAGACATCTTCAGAAATGGTAGTACCAGCAATCCAATGTCTTGTTTGAAAGTTTCTCTTATTCAGCAATACAAAAGTAAGCCCAGTTGCTAAGTAATATTTTAAATGGCTGCTAAGGGTTGTTAGGTGGAAATATACTCAGCTATTCTAATAGTAAATGAGTGCTTAATGATTGGTCACACCCATCATAGTAGCAATTTAGTGAATAGGCAACTTTCCAATTCTCTCCTCAATGGCAGCTGCTCTGTGTGAGTATCCAAGCCACACTTCTCATAGTTCCAAATACTCACACCCAGGTCTATTTGGGGCAGCAAAGAGAAACTATAAATCTGCCATCTACTGTCATGTACATATTTGCAGGCCAGGTCTGGCAGCTCTAATTGTACAGCAGCATATAAAAATTAAATTAAGTTAGGAGTTTATAGTCTAACATCTTCTAGTGGTATGGATTGGAATAATAAAGAACAGATCAGATATTTAATGGAATATCCAACTATTTTGTTTTCTGTCCAATTTGGCAATATGGTCAAAGCCAATAAACCAACTCTTAAGGATTAAAGAGATTTCACAAGATCAACTTTTACACACACACACACACACACACACACACACATATGTGTGTGTGTATATATATATATATATATATATATATATATATATATATATATATATATATATATATATATATATATATATATATATATATATATATATATATATACAGTATGTGTGTGTGTGTGTGTGTGTGTGTGTGTGTATAAAGCCTTTCTACGTGACTGCCTATGTAGCAACCAACCTCCGAGGTCGCTCTGGAAGAAACCGCTTGTGGATTCCATGGAGTGACAACTTGCTGTTCTTCAATTCCAATGCCGTACTACATGTGTATTGATTAACGACCATCATAGAAAGATCCACACTATGACGACAGCAGCCCGTGAATACTAAGAACGTTGCCAACAAATCCTTGCATGCCAGCATTACCAGCTTCTCACTTGCCATATTAGCGAAGCTATGGAAAAAGACCAAGCAAATCAGGACTGAGGTCCTGCATCGCAAAATGCAGTGCCTGCACGCAATAAGCAACCCTGGTTCTAACAATGGTTTGGTGCATAATTTATCATCTAAGACACTTGCTTACAAACAACTCGAATTGTTACAACGTGATGCAGGTTACAATCTAATGTATGCACGCACTGTGGACTTTGTGGCAGCCTTTGAATCAGCTATCCAACAAGTGAATATTAATGAAGAAACCAAGGGCTCTATCAGGCACCGCTTCACAACCCTACTTATGACTCATAAAGATAAAGGTAAAGGTTCCCCTGCACATGCGTGCTAGTTGTTTCCAACTCTAGGGGCCGGTGCTCATCTCTGTTTCAAAGCCGAAGAGCCAGCACTTGTCCGAGGACATCTCCGTGGTCATGTGGCTGGCATGACTAGACGCCAAAGGCGCACGGAGCGCTGTTACCTTCCCACTGTGGTGGTCCCTATTTTTCTACTTGCATTTTTACATGCTTTCGAACTGCTAGGTTGGCAGAAACTTATGACTCATAGACGCTGCCAAATATTATCAGTTACTGAAAAAGAAGCCCTAAAGCAATTACAGGATGACACATCTATCGTCATCCTCCCAGCCAACAAAGGCAGAGCAACGGTCATAATGGACCGACCTGATTGTATCCACAAAGCCCTCACACTGCTCAATGACACCAGCGCCTACCAGACTGTCAAAAAAGACCCTATGACAACCCTCAGGAACCAAATTTCCAATGTACTGGAGAGATTAAAACGAGAAGGGAAAACAGGGGAGGAGGCTTTAAGAACTATGCACCCCAAAGACGTGCCTACTGCCAGATTTTATGGATCCATAAGGAAGGAGCTTCCCTAAGACCCATTGTGTCGTTTAGGGGAACTCCAACCTCAGGGCTGGCCAAATGGCTATATGGCAGGTTAAGGTATCTAGTAATGAACAATGACACCACTGTGAACTCCTCTAGTGAATTTTTAGAGAAAATTAGATCCGTCAGCATAGAGGAGGTGGAGATCATGGTTTCCTATGATGTCACCTCCCTATTCACCTCAATTCCACAAGACTTAACACTTGCTGTAATTGGGGACCACTTGCAACAGCAGGGAGCAGGGCAGCATCAAAATTCACTTAGCAATGAAGATCTGCTTCAGCTTATGTCCCTATGCCTGAAAAATGTTTTTTATGTTTCAAGGCACCAATTCTGAACAAGTGAAGGGTACCCCTATGGGGTCCCCCATCTCTGGTGTCATTGCAGAGGCAGTCCTGCAACAGTTAGAAACCCGGGTGATGTCCACGTATTGCCCCAGGTTTTGGGTGAGATATGTAGATGACACCTTTGTGATCGTCAAACGGCAGGACAAGGACAGGCTGATGAGGAAGCTCAATTCCATCTATCCTGATATCCACTTCACTGTGGAAGAAGAGACCAATGGGGCTTTGGCCTTTTTAGATGTGTTGGTTAGATGTCAACCTGAAGACTCATTACACACATCAGTCTACTGTAAATCCACCCATATGGATAGGATACTTCATTACGAAAGTAATCACCCCACAACCCATAAGGCCAGCTGTATTAGGACCCTCTTTAGACTTATAGACACGCATTGCAGCACGAATAAGGCAAAAAGGGAAGAAAGATGCCACCTTTATCGTGTCTGCAGAAACAACGGGCATCCATCTAACTTCATTAGGGCTCGTTGCCTTGGAAGAGTGAGGAAGATTCTCAGGGATGACTCACACCCTGGACGGTATCTCTTTACTCTCCTACCATCCGGTAGGAGATATAGGAATATAGCCAGCCGTACCAACAGGCTGAAAAATAGCTTTTATCCGTGGGCTGTTAGGCTTTTAAATGGGACATAATCTTATGCAGAATTGACTTGGGAGGCCGGTGTGTGGTGTAGTTGGTTCACATAGTGTGGTGGGATGGAGGGTTTGTTGTCACTGTGTGTTGGGGGGAGAGAGCACAGGGGGAGGCTCAGCTAATCTCAATGTACACATGTTGTACTTTGACAATAAAGGTTTATTATTATTAGACAATACAGCAGGCCAGGTGAACCTACCTGCCATCAATGTGAAAACGCTTTAACATCACGGATAACACTGCCTTATATCCACGGTGTATCTGAGTCCACAGCATGCATACTAGCCCCTCACAAGGTCGGTGTTGCCCACAGACCTGATCGGACTTTACGAGCTTGTGTCATGCACCCTAAAGATCCACTCCCCAATGAAGAAAAATCCTCGGTCATGTTCAAGATGTCATGCCAAAATTACAATTGCAATTACGTTGGGGAGATGGCAAAATGACTGAGGACTAGAGTGCATGAACACAAGCTCGCTATTAGAAGACAAGAACAACATTCACAGGTGTGGGCACACATGGCTACACATAACCACGTCTTTAATCTAACAGGGACTGAGGCAATTGCCAGTGACAACACTAAAGGCAGCCACTTGTTTAAGGAAGCTTGGTTTTCAAACCACTCCTCTATCAACCGGCACATAGACCTCCCCCCTGCATACCAGGCACTAAGGAATTGGGAAGAGGAATGATGTGCGCGATATGGAAGCAAACAGCGGAAGCACTTACAGAGCACCTGAATGTATCAAAATCAAGATCGCATAAACATACACCCACCCTGCATTGTAGAATACAGGGAAGAAGAGAAACAACTATTTAGAACCTCTGGTATAAGAAGATGGGCAATGACTAGAGCTATGGCTATAACACACGGAATTGTCAACAATCCACTTTTAACAACAGACACCCAGAGACAACTACATCCCCCAAAAATGGATGCGCGACAACTCAAAAAATACAGCCGGCCTCAACAAACAGACCGGTGATGCACTGCACGAGCGGAGTGCAGATACCAACAGTATAAACGCGATCTCCCCAGCATTTCCATCCTGACAACATTGGCAGTTAGCCAACGAAAGCTTGATCTTTTAACAATAAAAACTGTTTTAGTTTTTCTTATTTACATCTGGAGAATGCTGTTTCCTTATTGAGTGCCAAGGACACATTACCCACATGTTTCTACAGGTAAGATATCACTGAATGGAGTAACTGCTTGCAACTATATAAAATTGGGGAACACTGGAAGCAGCAGGGAATTAATTCATCAGAACAGAAAACATTGTACCTGGGAATGGCTAAGGGAAAAGAGAAATTATTTTTATTAGTTCTTTCATAGAGAAGTAAACAAAATCTGCACCGGAATAGCAAAGATATTGTATAAAAGGAATTTGTGCAACTGAATATCAAAAAGATGAATATTATCTTTGGCAGGATTAGCAGACAGCTAAAGCATTTCTTTTGCAGATTCATCTGATGTTTGGGGAAAGATTAATTTCTGGGGTTGATCAGAGATTAACAAGATATCTGTCTGATGAAAACAGAGTACTTCTGTTTCCTGATACAATGCAATACAGATGTACAGACCTAGGGGGAAAAAACAGGAAATCTTCTTTGCATCCGGCTAGGGAATCATAAGCTTCTTCCTGCCTTTCTCCTAAATTAGATATCTTATGCAAAAAATGAAAAGTTATCAATTCAGAAACAAGGGATCTCAAACTTAACAGTTGGATGATTATCCATAGATGCCCAAAATCTGGTGGTAAAGAGCAATTAAACTCATAGACAAGGATATATAGTACTATATACTTAGCTATAAAGATGTGTTTTTCTAACTAGTCAGTATAGAAACTGCTCTTTAAGGCAAGCAATTTGAGCTGTTTGTCTCCCGCTCCTTCTTTTTCTACTCTATCCTTCTTTTTTGACTTTAATAAGTAGGTAGATAAGATAGATAGCAGATAAACAGAGAAAGTGTCAGAAACAAGATAAAATGTCATTTGGTGAGGGGTTTTTTTTGTCTAAAAGAAGATTAAAATTATTTAAGTAATGAATAGCAAGTTAAAGCAAAAACACATTTTAAGTTATTCACCTGCAATAATACTGCAAGGCATCACTGAAACAATGCTGAACATTTGTATACAATTGCTCCAGTGGTGGGATTCAGCCAGTTCGCACCAGTTCAGTTTAACCGGAAGCTAATTTTTTTGCTGCCCAGGCCCAGAAAAGACTTCCGGAAGCAGCATCCACACAGAGAACTGGTTGTTCACATATTTGAATCCCACCACTAAATTGCTCTCTTTCCCTTACTGGATGTAGCTTGATAAAATTTAATCTAATGAAGTAACTCTGATGCAGGAATTCTCCCATTAGTTTGCTTATTTATTTTACAAGGTTTATAAGCACAATATAATCAATAGAAATTCAGAAATCTGTAGGTAAAAGAGAGTTTCAAAATATCAATATTAAAAATACCACAGTCTGTTGTCCCCATATTAAAGCATCTTTTTTTTTTACTAGAGCCATAGTTCAATGGACTTTCTACAAATTACGAGGGAAGAGATAATTCAGATGTTCAAGGTCAATCTATTGCACAGGCAGCTGCAATTGAAAAGATAAACTTCCATGATCTCTGAAGGTGGCATTCTTGGAGAAGAGACCCACAGCAAGCCTATTCATTGTATTTTATTGGGTAGGCAGATCTTACGATATGTGTTTCCCTTCGTCATTCGACATTTCTTTACTGTTAACTTTAAGTGCCATTTGCCCATCATTAAGTTGGTAAAAAATTGTATGAAATGTGTTGTGCTTCATTTCTGATCCTTGTCCTGCCTCTTGTTGTACTGTTGCATCTGTTCTCACTTACTGATGAATGATAGTATCCCAATTATTCATATGCAGGGTATGGTAACTGATTAATTCTTTCAACTCTGCTTCTCTTCCCCTCACTGCGCATCTCCAGTTAACAGGAAAACATTCACCAATCATGACAGTGATGGAGGAAAAGGATAGGATTTAATGACTGTGAGGTTCTGCATCCTTTCTCTTGATAAATATAGTTTTAGCACTGGGAGGTGAACAGACTTACAAAGAAAGCTTCCTTTCTCTCTCTCTCTCATACACACAACTGCACTAATGTACAGAGAACACACTAAAGCATCACTCATGTATTCATGCATAACTCTGTAACTGTGCAGATCCACTTTACACAGCAATAACCCAATGCCAATATTTCTATGAAAACAGAAAACCCCTCTTCCATCATTTTCTCCCCAGAGTACAAAAATACAAAACAAGAGGATAGATACTAGGATGCCTCCGTCACTTTAGAACCCACCCCCCCCCAAAAAAAAAAAACCATCCCAGATTTCCAGAATTGTTTTACACACCAAGTTATGCTTAATGGTTTGGAAAGGAAAATGGAATGGTAAAGGAAGTGTCTTGGGAACCAGTGGGTAGAGGTGTGCCCACCTCAGTCTGAACCAACTAATAAGTGCCCAGCTGTTCTCAAAGCTAGAGATCAGTGGTCCACCCACAGGTGGGATATGTGTGCCATGAGGATCATATCTGGATTTCAGAGGGAGTTGACTGGAAGGAGGAGTGCTATATACGATATTCTAGTTTTCTTCTTATTTTATTTAACTTAAAAGACATTGAAAAGTAGTTTCAGTTTCCCAGCTTCCAGCTATGCAAGTGATTTACAACTCATTAATTGCTTTGTATTTCACAGTGAACACTTCTCTCTCCATCCAAGCACAGCAGTTCATTGTAAAAGTACAGGAGAACATTTTTTTTATTTCTTCTGCAGTTTGACTTTTAGCTGAAAGTCATTTAAACATGGATACCTTAGCAAATTATTATATGAACTTAGCATGTGTGTATAGTTGGCATATATTATCCCTCTATGTTGCTAAATACAAATCATCTTTAAAGTTAAAGTGCTTACTGGCTAATTCAACATTTTTAAAAATCTATGTCTCAAACAAATAAGCAGAAAGTTGGCTTAGGTCCATTTGGTGACCTCTAACAGGTAAACTTCTGACCTTCTTTTGTTAGCCTATCTTCTGTCTTATGCCCACTATCGGTATGAATAGGGTAGTAATTCATCCCATGATGCTTTAGCTCTTGGGTGAATCTTCCCTGAAGTCTCCAGACATTTCCAGAATTTTGATCCACTCACAAAAGAATAGTGTAATGTAGTGTAGTGTAGTACAGTACAGTACAGTATAAATGCTTCCCTATGTGTGCTAAGATCACTAGTTATTTTTATCCTAGATTAAAACTGTTGGTCCATATGAGTTGTCTAAATCTATGTTACTGTTTTAAACTATCAACCATTATCTCCATTTCTACTCTTTTCTTCAATAATTTCCTGGATCTGTTAAAATTTTTCTCCTTTACTCCATAACTGTCTCCCCTTCATTTTCCATAATACTGTGTCTAGTATTTCTAGTCTTCTATTTCCAGCTCCATTTTAAATTAAGGATAAGAGAAATTTAGGACAGAAAGTTTTTTGGGTATCCTCGTAAATCCATGTGCGTGAAGAGCCAACAAGAAACAACCATTCAAAACAGGCTTATTTCAGAATAGCAAAAGCATAACAGATTTTCACACTTTGCAATTGCTGTTAAGGTTATCATCTTAAGAAGAAAATATTATTTTAATACTGGGATCTCTAAAGTCAATTTTCAGCCTGTTGCAATCATGTGCCGGGGCCAATGGCAGGAAAAAAATATTACAATTTCTTTTGTGTACTGTGGTTATGTCTAGATGTAGAAATGACTTTTATCCTTTGGAGAGATGTGCTTGTTTCTGAATAGGGTAGAAACAGTAGAAGCAGAAAGATTTGAAGGAAGTGGCAAAATTCTTCTGGGGAAAAAAGAAAAGAAATGGAGACATGTCCCATTCCACTTGAAAAACTGAATAGAGACCAGTATCAGGAAAATGCCCTTCTAATGAAAACAAAGTCCTCCTAAAGTGGCTATATACATTGCAGAAAAAAATAGAAAATGTCAGGTATTTTCCAGACATTACAAGACAAAATTCACTTTAGCAGAAGTCTCCCAATCATTGTTAACTATCCGCATTGCCAACTAGCCAAACTGATTGCTACTTTCAGTATGCAAATCCTGTTACAACCAGAGAAGTTCAATCCTCTATCTTTTTAGTTGTGTCCTAGCCATGAATTAATGGATTCTCTGCATGGTTCTTGGTGGCCTTGAGGCTGTGCTGTTACATAATTCTAGCTCTTATCTAGAATTCCCTGTGTCCTTTACTTTATATATTCCCTTCCCCTTTCTCCAGTATTTTGTTCTCATACAGATCACTTGTAATCAAAGTGTACTATCTTTATTTTGTTTTATTTTGTGCAGCTTTTATGCCACAGAGTAAATAAATATCACATCAAAGGATTATGCTTTGTCATGCAGCATAACTCTTTGATCATTATTTTTAATGAAAAGATTCTAAAAAATTAAATTAGAATGTACAGAGCACTTGTGTGAATGCTGGGACCAATGTTGCTTACCCTTGACTGTTTTAGCTTGATCACCTCAGGTGTCTGTCCCTCCTCTTTTGTTCATAGTATTAATGAGAAATGTCCTTACACGATTTCAGCTGTTGATATGAAAAGTTGTATCTCTCATTGACATAATTATTGTGTTCCAAGTATGTGGGTGTGTATGTGTATATATATATGGGATGCCGAGGTTCATTTAACTGTGCATTTTCTTTCCTTTCCAATAGCTAGACTTGTGCCTAGCTAAGTGACAAATCCATCTTTTAGAGATCAATTACAGTGTCTGGCTGCAAACCTTCAAAATCCAATTATCTACAAAATAAATTTTAAAAATGAAAAATAGAAGCAATCAAATGCATAAATCAAATGGGAAATGGTGCAAACATTCAAATAATCAGAGGAATTTTAACTCCATTTTTATTTTGCCATCCCAATTCTGTCAATTATTTATTCCACTGCACTGTTATCATTTCAGTTTGACTTTCTTTTGCTCCTGAATAACCTGATCTATTTGAGTTCGCCTAATTGTTCTAGTTTCTTCTAGCAATCTGAATCTCAGGCCTGCCTTAGCAAGGATTAGTTCAACAGCATGAATACATCATGTTTCCAGTTTTCTAATCTATGTCCAATCACTTTACAGTGCCTTAGTAAGGCCACACTTGGAATACTGCATCCAGTTTTGGTGACCACAATATAAAAAAAGATATTGAGACTCTAGAAAGAGTACAGAGAATACTAACAAAGCTGAATATGGGACTGGAGGCTAAAACATATAAAGAATAGTTGCTGGAATTGGGTATGTCTAGTTTAATGAAGAGAAGGATGAGGGGGTGACATGATAGCAGCGTTCCAACATCTCAGGGGCTGCTACAAAGAAGAGGGAGTCAAGCTATTCTCCAAAGCACCTGAAGGTAGAACAAGAAGCAATGGATGGAAACTAATCAAGGAGAGAAGCAACATAGAACTAAGGACAAATTTCCTGACAGTTAGAACAATTAATCAGTGGAACAACCTTCCTCCAGAAGTTGTGAATGCTCCAACACTGGAAGTTTTAAAGAACAGACTAGACAGCCATTTGTCTGAAATGGTATAGGGTTTCCTGCCTGAGCAGGGGGTTGGACTAGAAGACCTTCAATATCCCGTCCAACTTTATTATTATTTTTGTTGTTGATGATGATGTTGTTTGCTGTTATCATCATCATAATCATCATCATCGATAATAATAATAATAATAATAATAATAATAATAATAATAATAATAATAATAACAACAACAACAACAACAACAACAACAACCATGATGGAAAACTACATTTCTTGTCTATAACAGAAGTGTCAAACTGCCGGCTCGTGGGCTGGACGTGTCATCCAGAAGCCACACCCACCCCATTGCTGGCAATGGCAAAAGTCTCCCCAATACGTGACATCGCGAGTTTGACATGTCTGGTCTATAACATTTCCACTGTGTCCTTTTCCTATAGTGCTAGCGTACAATTTAAATTCTTTTCTCCAGTGCTCTTAAAATGCTAATGCATTGATCATTCTAGATGAGCAGAGATATTCATTAGAAGAAGCTGATCCTACAATTAGGTCAAGTGAAGATGCTGAAGAGAGGATGCTGAGAAGATACTGAAGGTTGTGAGAACGTAAAAATTATTGAGATTATATATGGTTTTAGAGACTGGCATATTTATTATAGCATAAACCTCTGTGCCTTACAGCTTATTTCTTTTAGATACAGCCTGATTATTTGGTAGCTTCTGCTGACAGATAAACTGGGGACTCACTAAAATAGGAAGAGAACCAAGAGGAACTTTAATGTGCAAATATTTGCATATTTGTATGGTTATATGCATAAGACAATATTTGAAAAGGATTAGATTTTTACAGACCAATTGCTTGCAGAAAAGTTTTTAAACACCATCTATCATGTAAAAGAGGGACGCGGTGGCTCAGTGGGTTAGGACGCTGAGCTTGTCGATCAGAAGGTCGGCAGTTTGGCGGGTCGAATCCCAAGTGCCGCGTAACAGAGTAAGCGCCTGTTACTCGTCCCAGCTTCTGCCAACCTAGCAGTTCGAAAGCACATAAAAATGCAAGTAGACCTCTTTAATTTTCACATCCGATGGATTCAAAATTAAGGCCTTTTCTTTTTCCCTAATTTCATTCTCTAATTCTTTCCTCCTAAATTCCAGATTACGTCTATATTTGTTATTCAAATATATTAACACACCTCTCATGTAAGCTTTACTAGCATCCCAAACCATTTCCATAGAAGTACCCTTATTCATATTGATTTCAAAAAAAACCTTCATCTGTTTTTTACATTCTTCCACATTCTCCTGATTTCTAAACAGGTTCTCATTTAGACGCCAGGAGCGCCTATCTCTATTATCCTTATCAATCTCTAGCCAGACTGGATTATGATCAGACATAGTTCTTGGACAGATCTTTATCTTCTTAATCCTAGAAAAGAAATCATTGGTAGTTAATATAAAGTCAATCCTAGAAAAAGATTGATGTCTATCAGAAAAAAAAGTATAATCCTTTTCTTGCAAATTCCTTTCTCTCCAGATGTCTCGCAGCTCCAAATCATCCTTCATCTCAAAAAAAGATTTAGGCAATTTAGCATGACTTGGAGCACTTCTAAAAGAACCACTCTTGTCCATTTGTACATCCAAAACACCATTCCAGTCTCCCATGAAAATAAAAGATTTATAATCCAACTGTGTAATCTTGCTGTGTAATAAACTATAAAAGTCTGCTTGTTGTTGGTTAGGAGCATATAATCCAACCAAAAAGCGTTTTTTTTGCCTTCTATTAACAAATCTATTATAATGTATCTT
Source organism: Vipera berus (assembly GCF_964194415.1). Lineage (NCBI taxonomy): Eukaryota > Metazoa > Chordata > Lepidosauria > Squamata > Viperidae > Vipera > Vipera berus. Next base: position 40,371,390 of record NC_138207.1, read on the forward strand.
CCTTGTTTATCTGCTTCAATTAACCCCGCTGTCAAAGTATTCTTAACATAAACAACCACTCCATTCTTCTTATTCATTGCAGAGGCAATAAATTGTGTACCCAGTCTTGAATTTAATAAGTACTTTTGGTCCGTGACTCTAATATATAATATAATATATAATATATAATATAATATAATACACTATCTCATCCCTGCCTTCAGACTGTTCCTTATTGCCATTCACATATCGTCCCCAAAGGATTCAGAGTTCCCTGGGTACTGGCCACAGTGAGAGGGTGGCCTGAACTTACATCTGCTGCCCCTAGAGGTGAGAGCTCTAGGGGACGTGCGGTACCCAGGATGGATGTTTCGGACCATTCCCCCTGGTATAGGCTCTCCAACTGTCGTGAGAGGGCGGTGGTTGGCCTGTCCTGGGGTGGCACCCAGCTGAGTGGCAGTGGCTGGGTGGAGGCTCGGGACACCTATTTGCTCTCTGTTTGGTTCCTCCTTAAATCAATTGACCATGGACTGCCTATATCTGGACTGCTCTTATGCCTTGTTTTAGGTACTCCTCTACGGACTTGCTCGCCCTCAGGGGTGCTCCCCCTTCCTGGAGGCGGCCCGCCTTTCCAGCCGAGTATAATCTCGAGGAAGGTCCCATTTATTGGGATCCTGAGAGATGGCCGGGCACGGCTATGGGCCTCCGACGTAAACCTAATAGGAGGTCCTTGGTTTGCTTTTTGTCAAAATTTTTTTGGGGGTTAGGGAGGAGGGAGGGTTCTTTTCTTGGTTGTTTGGATGAGGGGGGCAGTCCAACTACCTCTGTTCAGGCTAGTGCTGAGGCTGATCGCGGAGGGGGGGAGCGGGGGTCGGCTGCTTCTGGGGCTCCAGGGCCAGTCGTGGGACTACCCATCCCCACGACGATAGGGAATGGCAGCAGGTGTAGGAACAGAGGGCCGTATCGGTCTCAGGGAAGGCCTCTCCGCTGCTTACAAGCGGTGAGGCACTCCGACCCTCTGGTTCCGCCCCGAGGTCCCGGGAGTGAGGATGTGCAGCCTCCTGAGCTCCGGCTAGTGTACTTGAATGCCAGGTCGGTCGCTAACAAGGCTCCTCTCGTCCGAGATTTGGTCGAGGGTGAGCAGGCTGACCTGGCTTGCATCACGGAAACTTGGTTGGGCCCAGAGGGCGGCATTCCTCTGGTTGATCTTTGCCCACCAGGTTTCCGGGTGCTGCACCGGCCTCGGGCTCAGGGTAGGGGTGGGGGAGTGGCTGTTGTTATGAGGGAGACCTTGTGTCCGCGGGAGGCCACCGTTCCTCAGATAGTCGGGTGTGAGTCTCTCTTTTTGAGATGCGGCCCTGGTGCGCAGTTGGGCTTGCTGCTGGTGTACCTTTCGCCTAGTCACGCAGCAGCAGCCCTGCCTGAGCTGCTCGATGCCCTCTCTGGGCTGGTGGTTGAGTTCCCGAAACTTATAGTTTTGGGGGACTTCAACCTACCATCGCTGGGAGGGTCATCTGAGTTGGCTCGGGAGTTCATGGCTTCCATGACGGCCATGGACCTGACGCAAGTAATTTTGGGACCGACTCATGAAGGAGGCCACACACTTGACCTAGTTTTCTTGTCTGGACGGTGGTTAGATGATCTTGGTGGGGGCTCTCCAATTATTATGCCCCTGTCATGGACCGATCATCATCTCCTGCGGCTGGTCTTCCGTTTTGCCACCCCCCGCCGTGGGTGTTTGGAACCACTTAAATGGTACCGCCCCAGACGCTTAATGGATCCCCAGAGGTTCCAGGCGGCGCTGGGGTCCCCACCTGCCTTCCTTGCTCACAGCTCAGCTGATGCCTTAGTGGAAGCCTGGGAAAGGACGGCCACTGAGGCTCTTGACCGAGTTGTACCCCTGCGGCCCCTGACCCGGTGCAGATCCCGTCGAGCTCCATGGTTCTCTGCGGAGCTCCGGGAGATGAAGCGTCGGAGACGGGTCCTAGAGAGCGGTTGGAGGTCCAGCCGATCCGAATCCGACCGATTGCGACTAAGAACCTACATTAGGTCTTATCTCGCTGCAATAAGGGAGGCGAGGTCTAACCACTTCGCCACCCTTATTGCGTCCGCAGATAATCGCCCGGCCGCCCTGTTTAGGGTGACTCGCTCCCTCCTAAATCAGGAGGTGAGGGAGGATCCCTTGCAGGGTCGTGCCGAGGAGTTTAATCAACATCTGTCGGACAAAATCGCTCGGATTCGGACCGGTCTGGACTCTGACTGGGCAGAGTCTGACGATCAGGACACGGGTGGTCTTGTCGATATCACCTGGGAGGAGTTTGATTCTGTGACTCCGGAGGAAGTGGACAGGATCATGGGGAGGCTGAGCACCACCACATGTTTATTGGACCCGTGCCCTTCCTGGCTGGTCTATGCAGCCCGGGAGAGGACACGCAGCTGGTTCCAGGCAGTTATATCGGCTTCTTTGAGTGAGGGTGTCTTCCCCGCCGTCTTGAAGGAGGCGGTGGTGAGGCCTCTCCTCAAGAAGCCTGCCCTGGACCCAGCTGTATTGAACAACCTTCGTCCTGTCTCCAACCTTCGCTTTCTTGCGAAGGTTGTTGAGAGTGTGGTGGCGCATCAGCTCCCTCTGGTCCTGGATGAAGCGGATTATCTAGACCCGTACCAATCAGGTTTCAGGCCCGGGCACAGCACGGAGACGGCATTGGTCGCGCTGGTGAATGATCTCTGGAGGGCTCGGGACAGAGGGCATTCCTCTGTTCTAGTCCTATTAGACCTCTCGGCGGCTTTCGATACCATCGACCATGGTATCTTGCTGCGGCGTCTCAGGGGACTGGGAGTGGGAGGCACAGTTTTACAGTGGTTCTCCTCCTATCTCTTGGGACGTTCGCAGTCGGTGTTGGCAGGGGGGCAGAGGTCGACCGCGAGGTCTCTCATTTGTGGAGTTCCTCAGGGGTCGGTCCTCTCGCCCCTCCTGTTCAACATCTACATGAAGCCGCTGGGTGAGATCATTCGTGGCTTTGGAGTTGGGTATCATCAGTACGCTGATGATACCCAACTTTTCTTTTCGACCCCAAACCACCCCAGTGATGCCCTCAACGTGATGTCCCGCTGCCTGGAGGCGGTTCGGGTCTGGATGGGGAGGAACAGACTTCAACTCAACCCCGACAAGACTGAGTGGCTTTGCATACCTTCATCCCGGGTTTATTCGGACATTCCACCTCTGGCTATGGGGGGTGAACTATTACCCCCCGTAGATAGGGCTCGCAACTTGGGAGTCCTCCTAGATTCACGGCTCACCTTAGAAGACCATATAGGAGCTGTGACTAGGGGGGCCTTCGCCCAGGTTCGCCTGGTGCGCCAGTTGCGGCCCTATCTTAGCCGGGATGATTTGTGCACGGTCACTCATGCGCTCGTGTCCTCTCGTCTGGACTACTGCAACGCTCTCTACATGGGGCTGCCCTTGAGGACCACCCGGAAGCTCCAACTGGTACAGAATGCAGCCGCGAGAGTGGTGTTGGGAGTCTCCCGATACTCCCACGTTACACCTCTGCTCCGTGAGCTGCATTGGTTGCCAGTTGTCTTCCGGGTGAGATTCAAGGTACTGGTAACGGTGTTTAAAGCCCTCCATGGCATGGGGCCGGAGTACCTCAGGGAACATCTGCTGCCGGCATCAAGCTCCCTGCGCCCTGTGCGTTCCCACAGAGAGGGCCTCCTCAGGGTGCCACCGATCAGAGAATGTCGATTGGTGGCCCCCAGGGGGAGATCCTTCTCTGTGGGCGCTCCGGAGCTGTGGAATCAGCTACCGGTAGAGCTCCGGATGGCGCCCGATCTTCGCTCCTTTCATCGCGATCTCAAGACATTTTTGTTTGTACAAGCTGGCCTAGCCTGATGGGGATCGGTGGGGTTGTTTTATCTTTGGTTTTTTAATTTTATCTTGGGGTTTTTAGAATTGTACTTCTATTTTTTTTTTTTTTAACTAGGGCAACTGTTTAATCTCTTTTTAATGTTTGTATTTGCTATTTTATTCTGCCCTGTGAACCGCCCTGAGTCCTCAGGGAGAAGGGCGGTATATAAATGTTATTAAATTAAATTAAATATGTGTTTCTTGTAAGCAAATAACATCAATCTTAAATTGTTTTAAATATTGAAAGATTTTCTTTCTCTTATGTGGTGAATTTAAACCATTAACATTCCAAGTTAGAAGCTTAGTCGCCATCCTTCACAACCTGAAGCTTTTGGAGCGCTTCTTCCAGGATCCCCTTTACATTCTTAGGTCACGCCCCTCCCACAGCTTCGCTATAGGTACGCTTTGGAGGTTCCATAACTTTCTGCTGGTCTTGTTCTTGCTCTCGTCTCATTCATCTCAAAGCAGCACGCGTCATCCTCTGGTCATCCTCTGGTCATCCATCCTTCGCACCGTCCTCTGATATCTGGTTGAACCGCATGTACAGTTCAACATGAGCCAGGTTACGGGCCCAGGTCTCAGGGTGGCAGGTGTCAAACCCGCAGGGTTGTCCGGCTCTTGCCATGGCGGTGCGGTTGCGGTCTCAGTCGCAGTGCGTTGTGTGGTCTCGGGTTCGGCTGCGGTGACCGGCGTGGTCCGGTTGGCTGGTCGGCTGGCGGTTATGGGGGAGAAGGAAGGAAAATTCCTTTCCCTTCAGCTCGCGGAGCGTCTCCCCAGTGACTTCAGCTCTTGGTCGGCAGCAATCCCACCTTCGTCGCCACTATTGTGTAGTGGGTCCGACACAAGGAAGAGACGCCAGCCGGTGTGTGAGTTCAGCTCTTTATTGGAGGGGGGTAGTGAACTGGAGAATGAGGGTTACCTGGCCTCCTTAAATACCTAGCCAGGTAAACGGACAGCCAATGGGGTTGGCACTAGGTTTCCCGCCGAAACTGGGTTTCCCACCAAAACCGTTCAGGCCAACACCCCCTGGTGGTTGTTGCTATGCAGGTGCTTGCATACATAACACTACCCATGTTTGGGAGAATGGCTTTGCCATGGCATTTAGAAATCATGTGTAGTTCTGATATATTAAAAAATGTACATCTGTTTTAAATGAAGGCTAAAGTTTCTGTTAGTGCTGATACATGAATCTCCTGTAATTTTCTTCCAGAACTCATTCAATTTGATGAAAAATTATGCACTGTTCTTGCATTTATTTCATTAAAGTAAATGGTGAAGTAAATGGTCCTGTCTTTCATTATACAAACTTTTTTCCAATGTCTCCCTGACATTGTAGGCATCTCAAATCCCAAGGAATTTCTGCTCCCCATAAATTCCTCACTGTTTTCTTCTTTTTAATGTATTTTACACCTTGAAAAATTGTTGCAAAATTTCTCCTTAACCTAGTGAATTTTTGGAGAAAACATCCATCTTAACCTGGGCAAAAATTTTCAAAAGGCAATTTGTATCCTGTTCTGTATGAGGGAGATATGATGTAACCATGTCTAAGCTTATATTTCACAACAGCCATCATGAGTAGCTATGAAAGTGATGGCGATTTAGTAACAGAGCTTCAGTGTTGCTGTTTATACCAGAATAGATAACAGGAAAAGCATGATCCCAAATTCTTCTTGAATTTTAGGAAGATTTTTAGCTAAATCACTAAGGTGATTTGTTGGTTTATTTATTGATCTTTTCCTGTTTATCCCATATTCCAGCTTTCACTGGTCTAGCATTCTTTAGCTATGTTTATTTTTGTATCCTATATTATTAATAAATAAGCAAGAAAAAATAGGGCGAGAGGCAACAAAGAATTTCTATGGGCAATCTCTCCTGTGAACACATCAAGCTCTTTGTGTAGAGTGCTTGTGTCTGTTGGTGCCAGTGTATTCTTTTGGTGTGTATGTCCCCTTATGTGCATTTTTACTCTTTTGCAATCCCTTCTCCTTATTATGTCTGTTTTACAAGGAGGTAAATGATAAACAACAGGAAAGGAACAGGACAATATGTACTGACTGTAATGGTAATCACATGACTGAGGGACAGCACTATTGCAACTTAAATGGTCATTGAACAAGGCAGTTAGTAAGTGAGGACTATCTGCCTTTTGTTATTGAGGTCTCTAAGGGCTTTTTCCCCCTTCTTTCTTCTTAACTGCCAAATATTTTATGGACTAAAACATAGTGGCCAAGGAGAAGATTTAATTTTTCCAAACACTTGTACTCACTAAATCATAGCAAATTGCACAGGGATCCTGAGTGCCTGCTCTAAAATCAAACAAAATAATTTTAAAAGTACATAAATTGGCTCTACTTACATGCTTATGGTAGGTTGACCATAAGTCATTTGAACCAACTGGAATGATAGTCCAACTCTAGCTGAAATAATTTCACGTTGATTTATCAAAATCCACTCTCGGTTTGAATCAGTAGCTGTTGCAGAACCTGAAAATAGAGAGTGAATAAACATATCTTGTTGGAAAAACACCTGGACATGTTTTCCCTTGTCCCAAGTCCAAGGTAAACTGCAAATAAATCCATGTTGATAGCTACAAGCACCAATACTTTATTTTTCCTCAGTGCACTTGTTTTGATGTGCACCTTATTGGGACTGGAATTTGGGTAGATCTTATGCACTTTATTTTACTAGTATACCACAAAGGCTTCTGAAAGGCATTTTCATACAAACTTTCAAGATTTTGAGTATCAAGATTATTTTTTTCTTTTGCAACTTTAAATAATATACAAACCAGCTGCCTTTCTTTTTCCAGAAAAAGCAAGAATGCTTCTAAAACTGATTTCCAATTAGGATTGTACAAATACTTCAGAAGGAGTGTTTTGCAATACTACTTTCTAAGGATTTAAACTGAAACTTAGTGTCAGAAATAGTATTTTGCTGTGATGACCCTCTAGTGACTAAATTGAATCAACAGAACACAAGATCAAATATAACAACAGGGTAAGAGTAGACAACTTGGCTCCTTCTAGATTTTATACTCCATCTCCCAAATTTCCTGGCTGGTGATCAAGAAATATGATAGTAGTCAAACCAATGTCAGAGGAATAGCCAGTTGCCTACTTCTCCAGTAGAAGATGGAAAAAGTATATAAATCCAAACTACAGAATGAAACTATTCTATTTTATGGATAGTTTATTTGTGAGCAGCCAGGTAGCGATCTAAGACTTATAAGTATAATTGATCTTTCTTACTCTAGCTACTGTGCATAGTATAGGTTGAATGGTAATTGCATTCCTGTTTCTGAATGTTCCCCAATGCATGTTGTCAGAATAGAAACTGACTGACCTTTCCTCACATAATAAACCAGTTTGTGCCTGGATTATACTACTAGTAAAAGCTACACAGAGATGCATCCCCTAACTTTTAAAAGTTTACAGCTTAGAATCATATGATTGGAAGAGACTCAGGGGCCTTCTGGTCTAATCCTCAGACCATCACAGACAAATGGCTGCCCAATCTTTTCTGGAAAGTTTTCAGAGCTAGAGCACACATGCCTTCAGAAGGCAGGCTGTTCCACTGTTTAATAACTACCATGACCAGGAACTTCCTCCTTATTTCACATTTGAATCTTTCTCTGTAAAGCTTCTACTCACTGGGTAATTGTACTAATCTTGGGACTATGGAGAATAAATCCATACCCTATTTCCTCTGACAATATTTTTTTATTTTTTTTTATTATTTTTTTAAATCCCATTTATATCCCGCCCTTCTCCGAAGACTCAGGGCGGCTTACAATTTAAGCACAAACCAATATTGAAGACAGCCATGATTCTTCACCTTAAAACATACTTGTTTTAACCCCTCACCATAGGATTTAGCCTCCAAGATCCTTAGTTTCTTTGTTGCATTTCCAATTCCTCAGTGTTATGTACTGGGCTTTTGGAATATCACCACGTGCGTTGCTGGAGAACAACAGGATGTCTCCGGTCCTGCAATTGGTCAACTTTGGGCAGCAAGCATGGCTTCAATCCAATTGAAGCAGGGTGACTCCAATCTCTCAGTACAGTTTCTGCTTAAATAAAGTATAAGTTTGTCTGTACTCATATGCGTGTCCTCATTCCTGCTCATCAGAGCCCACGACATAATAGTGGCGACGAGGATGGGATCCTGCTTCACCGCCTGAGGGCTGAAGTCACAAGGGGTTGGCATTACTCGCTGGAGGAAAGAGGCATCTTTCCCCCCTCTCTCTAGCTGGCTAGTAAACTACACTAGCAGCTGCGTGCTCAGGGGATGCATTCCCTGAGTCTAGAAGCAGGATCCATTAGCAGCACAGGAATTAAGAAAAGATGCCAAAGTTCAGCAAACTCAGAGAGTTCGACATTGAACATCCAGAAGATTGGCCATCTTACCTCTCACAAGTAGAGAATTACCTACGAGCTAACCAGATAGCAGAGGAAGGTCTAAAAGCTGCAACGTTGCTATGAATGTGTGGGCCTGCGACTTTCGATCTAGCAGAAAACCTCTTCACGCCAACGCCCATCAAAGCAGTATCATTTGCTGACCTTAAGAAGAAGCTGACAGGGCAATTCCAGCCAAAAATGTCAGAGATGGCATGGCAGTTTAAATTCGACCAACGAGTGCAGCTTCCCGGTGAGACAGCATCCGAGTTTATTGCAGGCCTAAGGCAGGCTGCACATCTCTGCAAATTTTCAAATTTAGAGGAGCGTCTGAGAGACCGACTTGTCTGTGGACTGAGAGACAGAACCCTGCAGCAGCGATTGTTTGCCAGACCAAATCTCACATTCACCAAAGCACAAGACAAGGTCATGGCTGACGAAGCAGCCGGAGGTGCAGTACAAACAGTACAGCCCACCAAATCTCCAAAGACAGAAGATTCCGTACACCACGAGGTCGCCATATGCAGTGGAGAATCGTCAGAAGAAGAAGAACCCAAAATAAACAAGCTCCAGAGACAGCCAAGCATGCAAAACCGTGGCAATCAGGAAAGAGAGAACAATTACAAGGCAGTTCTCTTACCTAGATGTAAGGGGTGTTGGAGGCAACCACTCCTGCGCAAATTGCAGATTCCGTTCGGCCATGTGTAGAGCTTGCAGAAGGACTGGGCACATCGCGGTAATGTGCAGAGCTTGCCAGAGAGACAGGCCACCCAAGCACCAGTCAGAGGAAGTGACTAGGAAAGGTCCTGGGGTCCTGGGTCCAGTCAGTGTGGGGTTCTTCAAGAGCCAGAGAAGCATTTGTTGCATCGGGGCTCATTGTCCCCTTAAGCCTAAACTTAAGCTCTCGGTAGAGTTGCAAGGAATTCCATGCAAAATGGAATTGGACTCTGGCTCGGCGGTCTCAATTATTTCACAGGACACATTCAACCTTGTGTGCAAACGCAGCAACCGGTGGGCTAAACTAAGACCGTCAGATATTATTTTAACAGATTTTCAGAATGCTCGGGTTAAAGTTAAGGGTGAAGCCACCTTATTGGTGAAATTTAAAGGGTTTTTTGGGTACCTGGATGTCATAGTAGTAGAGGGCCCAAGAACAAGTCTTATAGGAATTGATTAGTTTGAGGCTTTGGGCATTCAAATAATAGGCATTAACCGGACACAGTCAGCAGACCTCAAGGCTGTTTGTGAGGAATTTGCGGATGTTTTCAAGTCAAAACTAGGAACTTATACTGGGTCACCCATTTCCTTTAAATTAGATCCTAACATTGTTCTGATAAGGGTCAAGCCTCGCAGACTTCCTTTCACCTTAAAACACAAAATCGATTCTGAAATCGATAAGTTAGTAGAGCAGGGTATATGGTAGCCTGTTGATAGGGGGGAGTGGGAAACTCCTATTGTCACCCCCCTAAAGCCCAACAGGGAGGTTCGCATTTGCGCAGACTACAAATGCACATTAAATAAAGCCTTAAATCAACATGCATACCCGGTTCCGATAGTCAGCCATATTCTGGCCTCTTTGCAAGGGGGAACCATTTTTGCTAAACTTGATTTAGCACAGGCGTATCAGAAGCTGCCGGTAGACGAGGCCACAGCCGTGGCTCAAACAATAGTGACTCATAGAGGGGCATTCAAAGTCAAACGCTTGCAGTTTGGAGTTAGCATTGCACCAGGCATTTTCCAAGGGATTATGGAACGCACACTTAAAGGAATTCAGGGTGTCTGTCCTTATTTTGATGATGTTCTCATTGCCGGGGAATCTCCAGAAGTATTGGCCAACAGGCTCAGGGCTGTGTTACAAAGGCTTTGCGATGCGGGCCTCAAGTTAAAGAAAAACAAATGTAGTATTGGGGTTTCTTCAATGGAATTCTTAGGTTTCCGTATTGATGCTAGTGGGATTCACCCCACTGAGTCAAAAGTTAAGGCCATCAAAATGGCTCCTAGGCCAAAATCAAAAGCAGAGCTGCAAGCATTTTTGGGCCTCCTGAATTTTAATCACACATTTCTACCTCATAAGGCTGCAATAGCTGAGCCCCTCCACAGACTATTTGATAAAAAGCCCCTTGGAAGTGGACTGAATTACATGAAAAAAGTTTTAAGGATCCAAAGGCCCTTCTTTCAGAAAAGTCCACTGTAACTCATTACATTGAGTCTAAACCCATATGTCTTGCTGTGATGCATCTCCCTATGGTGTGGGGGCAGTCTTAAGCCACATAGAGAAGAATGGGAAACAAGTTCCTATTGCATTTTATTCTAGAACTTTATCTGCTGCTGAGCATAATTATGCACAAATTGATAAAAAAGCCTTAGCCATAGCGGCTGGAGTCAAAAAATTTCATGACTATTTATATGGCAGGGATTTCACTGTCTTCACTGACCACAAACCCCTTTTGGGCCTATTCACCACAGATAAGCAAACTCCCCACATACTATCTCCAAGAATGCTGAGATGGTCTATATTTTTGGCTGCATACAAATTTAAGTTAGTTCACAAATCTGGGAAGGAAATGGGCCATGCAGATGGCCTCAGCAGACTACCACTGCCACTAATGGATCCTGATCCAGCTCCTGCTGCCAAAATATTGTCTATTCAGGATTTGCCTGAGTTTCCCCTCCATGCTGGGGATATTGCTGCTGAGACTGCTACAGAAAAAAATTCTGAGCAGAGTATTGTCATGGGTATACATGGGCTGGTTGGAAAAAAGTCCAGGCCCTGATTTCCAAAGTTATTTTGTCAGAAGACATGAATTGTCTGCACATAAGGGCTGCATATTATGGGGCAACAGAGTCATTATATACATATCATTGAGGGAGAGAGTCTTACATTTCTTACATGAAGGCCATCCAGGCATTGTACGGATGAAAGCCTTAGCTAGAAGCTACCTTTGGTGGCCTGGCCTGGACAAGGCTGTGGAGGATCAAGTCCATGGTTGCTATACTTGTCAGAGGTCTAGGCCTGAAATGTCTCAGGCCCCAGTTCATAGGTGGGAAGAAACACATACCCCCTGATCTAGGGTTCATATAGACTACGCTGGGCCTTTTCAAGGACAGCTTTTTATGGTAGTTGTGGATAGCCACTCAAAATGGCTGGAAGTAGTTCCAGTCCCTAATATGACTACTGCTAGGACCATCCAGGTGCTGAGAAAACTCTTTGCAACACATGGGTTTTGGTTTCTGATAATGGGGCTCAATTCACTGCTGCTGAGTTTCAGGCTTTTCTCAGAGCTAACCTTATCAGACATCCTACGTCTGCACCATTTCACCCCTCTACGAATGGACAAGCCGAATACATGGTGAGGACAAGAAAGGAGGTGCTCAAGTGCATCATCACAGGTGACTGGCATCATAGACTGGCAGATTTCTTGCTCTGTCAACACACTACACCCTGCACAGCTACAGGAAAAAGTCCTCCTGAGCTTCATTGGGGAAGGCGATTAATTACTAATCTGGACAGGTTGCATCCAGACAGAGTGGCATCTGAAGCCTCTAAACCAAAACCCCCGAGGGGGCTGCAAACAGGTGATTGGGCCAGGAACTATGGGCCTGGAAACTTGTGGGTTTCTGGTCAGGTGATCAAAGAATCTGGACCCCTATCTTATAAAGTGGGGTTGGAGGGAGGGCGACTGGTCAGAAGACATATTGACCAACTTAGGAAAAGATTCCCAGAACGGTCACTAAGTAAGGACTATGGCACAAGTCCCTCCCGAGGTCCTCAAGCTGGTATCCAAGCCAGCTCACACCAGTACCACCAGGGTTTTCCTTCCTCAGTGGAACTTGATCCAGAAGAGGAACATGGCAGTTTAGAAGTGCAACATGGAACCCCTGACCAGGCAAACCAGCCGAATATCAGTGACCGTTGTGCCTACTCTGCTAAACAGTCAGACTCTGGGGTGGGCCCACCTGGAGAGACCAGTCAGAGCAATTCAACTCCCCTGGACACAGGAGCACAAGGGGACATGGGTCTACCCAGCCCACCGGGTAAGCTGGTAGACCACAAAGTGACTGGAACCCCAAGGTGTTCATCCAGACCACATAAACCCCCAGCATATCTTTTTTTATAATTTTTTATTGCTTTTATATAAACATATATTTAAACAAAAAAAATATATACATATAAAAAAAAACAAGACATAACATAAACAATACAATCAACAAAAATGCAACAAAATACTTAGCTTCTGTTATTCCTAATCTTTCTAATCATTTTCAGGTGACTTCCTCGAGTCCCCCCTATCTGCGTTTCTTCGTTAATCATCATTAGCAATTTCTATTTCATAATTTTAAATCATATTTAATATCTATCTATATTTAATTTCTTATCATTTAACAATCATCATTTCATATTGTCCTTAATATTAAACATTAAACTCTAAAACTACAACTTATAAACACTTCCATTTCAAACTAGTTGATATAACAATATTTCTTCAAATAGTCCTTGAATTTCTTCCAGTCTTCTTCCACCGACTCTTCTCCTTGGTCACGGATTCTCCCTGTCAGTTAGCAAGTTCCATCATTTTCATCTGCCAGTCTACCACCGTTGGTATTTCTTGTGTCTTCCAATTCTTGGCTATCAAAATTCTCGCCGCTGTTGTGGCATAGAGAAAGAAAGTAACATCTTTTTTGGGAATTTTTTTCCCGACTATACCCAATAAGAAGGCTTCTGGTTTCTTAATAAATGTATTTTTCAAAACTTTCTTTAATTCATTATAAATCTTTTCCCAGAAGTCTTTTACTAGTAAGTTACAGGAAGCCACTGGTTTGATGTTTGTAAAAAAGGTGAAGTATCTGGGTGTAAATATGACAGCAAAAAATTTGAATTTGTATAAAGATAATTATGATAAAATGTGGAATAAAATTAAGAGATATTTAGATATTTGGACAAATTTGAAATTGTCTTTGATGGGCCGAATCTCAGTTGTTAAGATGAATGCATTGCCAAAAATGTTGTTTCTATTTCAAGTACTTCCAATTATTGAAAAGTTGAATTGTTTTAAAGAATGGCAAAAGGTATTATCGAAATTCATCTGGCAGGGGAAAAACCTAGAATTAAGTTCAAGCTATTAACAGATTCAAAAGATAGAGGGGGCTTTTCCCTGCCAGATTTGAAACTTTATTTTGAAGCTGCTGCTTTTTGCTGGTTGAGAGATTGGTTTGTGTTAGAGAACACAGATGTATTAGACTTGGAAGGTTTTGACAATGTATTTGGATGGCATGCATATTTATGGTACGATAAGACAAAGGTCCACAAAGGCTTTAAAAATCATATAATTAGAAAGTCATTGATTAATGTGTGGATGAGATATAAAGACCTGTTAGAAAGTAAAACACCCAGGTGGATTTCGCCACTAGAGGCTAAGACCCAGAAAAGGTCAAATATGGAAACCAAGTGGCTGAAATATAAGGATATATTGATACAAGAAGGAGACCAATTTAAGATAAAAACATATGAGCAGCTGAAAGATAAGGTTGATGATTGGTTTCAATATTACCAAATGAATGAAGTGTATAAAATGGATAAAAAAGAGGGTTTTCAAATAGAGAAATCCAAATTGGAAACGTTACTGTTAGATACAAAATTAAAGAATCTTTCCAAGATGTATAATTTATTGCTGGAGTGGCACACAGAAGATGAACAAGTGAAATCAGTGATGATCGATTGGGCTAATGATGTGGGGCATAACATTATGATTGAGGACTGGGAGAGGATGTGGAAAAGGGGTATTAAGTTTACAGCATGCAATGTTTTGAAAGAAAATATGATGAAGATGATGTATAGGTGGTATTTAACACCGGTTAAGCTTGCAAAAATTTATCATACATATGATAACAAATGCTGGAAATGTAAAGCTGTACAAGGAACCTTTTACCACATGTGGTGGACTTGCCCCATAGTAAAACCCCCAGCATATCTTACAGACTATGTTGTAAAATAAAGTGATGTGTAATGTATAACACTATACCACTACATACAGAAATTGGGGGTAAAATGTAACTGCTGTCAAGCATGTTCACTTAGACGTTGTTTTATCTCTTTGTAGTTTATTGCATTGACAAGCTATTCTTTAATCTCGTTGTAGTCCACTCTACAAGGCACGTCTGTAAAGGCCGCGTGATATCAATCCAACTATCTTGGAAAAACAAAACATTACAATTATTATTGTTATTTATTATTTTACTATTTTGGTTGTTGGGAGTGATTGATAAGACTTGACTATTGTCAAGGGTATTATAGTCTGATCTTAGGAGGGAGGGGTGTTATGTACTGGGCTTTTGGAATATCACCACGTGCGTTGCTGGAGAACTAACGGTTCTCCAGAAACTCAGACAGGACATCTCCAGTCCTGCAATTAGTCAACTTTGGGCGGCAAGCATGGCTTCAATCCGATTGGTTAATACCATAGGGCCTGGCTATATATTGAAGCAGGGTGACTCCAATCTCTCAGTACAGTTTCTGCTTAAATAAAGTATGAGTTTTTCTGTACTCATCTGCGTGTCCTCGTTCCTGCTCATCAGAGCCCACGACATAATACTCAGCATTCTTCTTGCATTATGGTAGACAAAAGTGGAGACAGGAGTTCAGGTGCAGCATATAATAGAATTATAGCTCTGTTGAGGCAGTCCAACACTAAATTGGCTGTTCTGGCAGCTGCAGAACATTGCATATTTGATAAGAAAGACTTTCTAGCAGAAGTAGGACCTACTGGATCAACCAAGAGCTGAACTAGTCTAGCATTCTGTATCCTGTGGTGGCCAGATGAATCCAGGAAAATAACAGAAGGGGAAAAAACTCTCTTTCACTGTTGCTTGTTACCATTTGGTATTTAAGGCATTTTACCCATTGATTGCAGAGACAGAGCCATTAAGTCTCATAGCCATTAACAGAACAGTGTATGGATTTATCCCAGTCCCTTTTAAACAGGGCCTAAACCGGTGACCATCTTAATGTCTGATAGCAGGAATTTTGAAAGTTTAGAAATATTGGGGTATGCATGTTTGCAAAATTTCTCTGCATTTAGTTTCAGTAGATAAATTGAATTTCACGAGGGAGGGGAAAATCTCATTCCTATCAATATTTTCTAGGCTATGCACGATTTTCTATAACTTTGTTGCATCTCCTCTTGCTAACCTTAGCTCCAAGGGAGACTGTAGGACTAGTCAAAATTCTGATTTGGATGTTTAAGTCAAGGACCATTTGATCAAATCTCAAAACCAAAATGGTTTACCGAATTGATTAACAATTTGGACTGAATAAATGAATTGAACTGCATGTCCTTTAAAACCCTATCATTTTGAAAAATTATACCAATTGATATGTACTTGGCACATATTGAATCCATGTGTCAGACTGATTCAAATTGTTAAATTGAACTAAATCAGCAATTCTAATCAAATCAGCAATTCTCTTCTAAAAGGCTCCAGTCACTACAATCTGTCTTCATACTTTCCCTCAACATGTAAGGATGGTTTCTACATACATTTTTTTCTTTGCAATTACATTCTTTACCCTAGAAGAATATAAAATTTATCTATCTCTTTGTCCATCTTTCCAAACACATGCAGTCCTGCTTATAACTGTTTGCATCACAGACAGGTGTTGGAGTGTCAGAAAGGACTTGGCCTTTTCCTCACCACAGAACCAGAAAAGGCAAACCTTGGCCCATTGGTCTGTTTTCAGAAATTGCCATTCTCTCTGCCAGAGCTGTTTGCTCAAAGCCTCTCCTTCTAGTTGCTAATGTATTGATTCTGTTGGCAGCACACCTCACATTGTATTATTTATAAGAGAGAGGGGGAAAAAAACTTTCCTCCTTCAACAGTATTCTCTGGCTGCAAGAACTGGCTCAGCATGATTTTGGTTATGTTTCCATAGCTACCTTGTAAATGTGGCTTGCTCCATTTTAAAGTCAACTAGCAACACATACATTCAGTTATATCAGCAAATGAAATACTTTCAAGCTAATTTCTGGTCTTGCCTATTACTGCCTCATTTGTATGCAACATGTATATATGCTACATAAATAATTGGGGAACTTGATTCTTGCTGGAGGTATGTGTGTCTTTCTCTCTCTGGGTACAGGAAGGTTAGGTGGCGAGGTGTTTGAAAGGAGGCATCCAGGCATTTGCCCCCTGTAGTTTGTATGCTGTAGTCAACATTTATAATATTAGAGATATTTTATAGATTTTTTTAAAAAAAGAAAATATAGGAAGTTTAAAGTAGAATGGTGTCCTCTAGTGGCAATTGGAATATTTGCAAAAGGAAATCTGCATGTCTAAAATGATCCAGAAGACAGAAAACAAAAGTACTACTCCATCTTTCACAATCAAATATCTAAGGTGTAATAATTTTATTGTATAAAGTGTTTTTTTCAGATTTACAATTTTGTTATGAAACTCCAATGTAGTGGGAGACATTATGTGTAGATAAATAGTCTTTGATCAAACAGCATTTACAATATTTCTTTTGATAGTCCGCAGGAGGTTTTTTTGGATACACTTTGAAATACTCTTCCCCAACCAATTTCCTTCCAGATATGCTGTACTAAAATTATAATGCACATGAATGATTATTAACATCATGCAGATTGTATGACATCAAAAGACAACACTTAACAAATGTGGCTATGAAAACATGCCATAATTTCATTTCCTAAAAGTTACTTAAAAGAAATATGGTGTATCTCTGTAAACGAGAAAATAATTGGATAGAATAAGGAACATTGGAAGACAACCAGGGTGCTGAGAGAAAAGCTTCCATTGATTTTATCCAGGTTTTCAGAAATTCATTAACAATGAATCCTGTCAAGAGTCCAAAGGCCTTTTCATACTACCAATATTTTCACTCTATAGAGTCTCAATTAAAAAGAAAATCAGTCCAACTTATGTTCATTATCACTAGCATTGACCATGAAACACTAAGAAACAAAGAATGTCAATCACGGTTTTAACCCCAATAGCCATAAATCCTGAGGTTAAAATTATCACTTGTCATTCTCAATCCACAAAAGAATAAAAGGAATTGCTAGCAGTCTACCTGCAAACTAATTCATATTGCACCTTGCTAGGTTTAGGAAAAAATCAGAGCAGTTGAATTTTGCAGCTATTGAAACTTCATTTCCCAAATCTAGTACCTTACATCAGTCCCTCTCAAGCTTGGCAACTTCAAGAATTGTGGACTTCAACTTTTCCCAGACCGAATTCTGAGGTAGAATTCCCTCTATTGTGAAAAAAATATATATATCCCACAAGCTTTCCAAAGTTGTTGAATGTTGATACATTACAAAAGAATATGCAAGTGTCAATGTCAATGCGGCCAAACAAGAAATAACATCAGCTTAGCTCAGTTGATCAGCATAGCTGATGTTATAAAATCAGCAATCCACAATTCTTTCATGTGGAAGAACAGAATATTTTGGTTTGCCTTCGAGTCCACCTAGCACAGATGGCAACACTGTGTTTTCCTTCAGCTTCAAAGAGGAACTATTATAATAAAGGAGTTATTTTATATTCCTTATCTTGATCTGACTGAAGTAAGAACTAATGCCTTGGGTTACCTTCAAGTATAAATGTGCAGACTCTGCTATAGGAAACATTGTTTTTCTTGCTCTTCTGATTTATAGAACATGTAACAAGAGCCAGCAGCTAAAATATTTGTCATGCTCTATGCTCAGGATTAAGGAGATTTGTATAATAATTCAACAGAAGTGTAACAGCTTTGATGGATTTGCTGGCACAAAACTGTTTCCTTATACACAACCAGATTCATCCTAGGTAGGACAGGACTCACCATTTGTGGACTTCCTGGAGGTGACTTGATCTTCATTGCCACACAAGAATAAAGCCAAATAGGCTGGATCAATAGCTAGCAGGCATTTGTTAATCTGATGCAGGGTACTTATTTTCTGATATCTATCTCTATCTCTATCTCTATCTCTATCTCTATCTCTATCTCTATCTCTATCTCTATCTCTATCTCTATCTCTATCTCTATCTCCATGTATATGTATATGTATATGTATATGTATATGTATATGTATATGTATATGTATATGTATATGTATATGTATATGTATATGTATATGTATATGTATATGTATATGTATATGTATATGTATATGTATGTGTATATATACAGTTTGGCGGGTCGAATCCTGAGTGCCGCGTAACAGAGTGAGCGCCTGTTACTCATCCCAGCTTCTGCCAACCTAGCAGTTTGAAAGCATGTAAAAATGCAAGTAGAAAAATAGGGACCACTACGGTGGGAAGGTAACTGCGTTCCGTGCGTCTAGTCATGCCGGCCACATAATCACAGAGACGTCCTCGGACAAGCGCTGGCTCTTCGGCTTTGAAATGGAGATGAGCACCGGCCCCTAGAGTCGGAAACGACTAGCACTTTACCTTATATATATATATATATATATATATACTTTACCTTTATATATATATATATATATATATATATATATATATATATATATATATATATATATATATATATATATATATATATATATATATATACAGACACACACACACACGTGTGTGTGTGTGTGTGCATGCGTGTGTGTGTGTGTATATATAATTGCTTAACTCCTGTTGTCTTAATACATACCAAATATGCATACAAGTTCCTTGCAACAGCATTTTACCCATTCTCAGTTTAGCTTATAGTCCTGGTCTTTCCTAACAACAGCAGAGTCTGCAGGGTGATAATGTCAAAATCATTAAGACAGTGGCAAAGTGTTGCAATGCAAAGCCCGTCCCTTTTCAATGTAAGAAATAACTTTATTGCAGTCATTAACCAGCACAAGGAAATTGGTGTTCAAATATCCAAAATTACATTGAAAATATCAGGGTAATTAGGAAAAGTACCTGCAAACAAAGAATTTTGGCTGAAAGACAAATAAAAAAAAGCTAGGATGTTTATTCACATGTGGAACAAAAAGGAAAAATAATTACAATTAGTAATCCAGATACTTTGATATGGCAAGAGGACACTAAACCATAAAACAAGAAGTTGAAAAATAACCAGTGGTTAATACTGAGCCAAGTCATTTCTGGCCATCCATACTCAGATTCAGCTCTTCATTCTTTGAAAAAGTTTTCAACTTTTTGTGTTATTTCAGGGTTAATGTCATAAAGCAGAAATTATTTATACTATTTTTTGATGAATACTGTTTTGCTGATCAGGAATGGTTTAATTACAATATTTCAATATTCTCCATAAAGTTGGCAATACACATTAACAAGTTTGATAGTTTCAATCTGTGCGAGTTTTTAAAATATATTGTACTAAACTAAGTTACAGAAAAAAATACAAATTTAAAATATGCTGCTCAAAAAAATAAAGGGAACACTTAAACAACACAATATACTGTATTTAATAGTAGGATGTCTTATCTTGTGTTCCCTTTATTTTTTTGAGCAGTATACATTATATGCATATTGGTCTCTTAAAATAATTCAGTTTTAATATTAACCCATTCCATGATCAACATACCATACATGTTTTCATCTTGAAAAAGAATAACAATTTGTTTTTTGTCAAATAATTTTTTCTTGAATTGGATGCCATGAAGTAAGATATCCAGATTCTCAAGACCTATCCAGCTGTGATCATGAACTCCTTTTGTCCTGTCCTAAGACCACACCAGTCAGCACTTGCTAGAATTAAACTCATGTTGTGTACTGAGATTGAAAATTTTAGCCCAACTGAGAAGTACTGCCTGGAAATAACTTCTTGGTAAGTATACAGAACTCTAAATCCTGCTTATAACTTGGCATCTGCCAGCAGCTACAGTCTGCTGCTTTGCTTCAGTGCCTCCACATCTCAATAAATCCTTTGCAATTCTGGTTCCTGCCTTGGCTTTTCTTGGTCATTCTTCGTTACTCTTGACTGCTTCTTGTCTCTCTTCATCAGTCTTAGCAGGGCTCATGCTTCTTTCCTCTCTCCTGCTTTGTATTCTGTCTCACCAATAAATCCCATGCAGAGCAACTTTCAAACTCAATAAACTCATAATATTTCATATCTTCCTCAAAAAAAATGGTCATGCCAGCCTGAAGGATGACAATGGAATATTAGAAGGCCCAAAATAATTTCCCCATAGAATACAAAAGTTTTCCTCCTAAGAATTTATTTCAGAGATAAAACACCTCGATAAAGAATATCCATTTCCCAGGTTCAATAAAGCAGTTGTGGCAATCAAGTCTCCGATCGATTGGCATTGTTAAATCTTAACATAACATACCATATTGCTCTTGGTGCCAATCAAATCATGTTAATTTCATAAATAGAAGGGTTTATTTTGGAATAATGCCACTTGATCATCTTAAATGCCCCCCACTATTATAATAAAAAAACTAAATGAACCTGATCTGACTCAGGTTGTTGTTGTTGTTGTTATTATTGATACAGTCAGCCAGATGTTCTGACTGGATTTGGCATTTTTGTCTATCTATCGAGTCCTTATCAAGGACCTGGGATAGGCAGATGTGGATGTTTGATGGTATTACAGATATCGTTGCAGGATGGAAGCAGTTCCTAGTAAGGCCACCTTTTGCAATTGACTAATGGAGAATTTGTCAATGCCAGTGGTGTTCAAATGGTGCTCCAGTTGTTTTAGGATTGCACCCAAGGCGCCTATTACTATTGGTACTACCCTTGCTTGCCTTTGCCACAGTCTTTCTATTTCTATTTGTAGGTCTTTGTATTTTGTTATCTTCTCCAGTTCTTTCTCATCTATTCTGATGTCTCCAGCCACTGCCATGTCCACTATCCAGACTTTTTTGTCTTTCTTATCGACAATTGTTAAGACCGGGGTGTTATGTTGCAGGTGCTTGTCTCTTTGAATTCTGAAGTCACAGAGCAGTTTAACTTTATCATTTTCTATGACTTTCTCTATTTTATGATCCCACCAGTTCTTGCTAACAGGCAAATGATATTTCTTGCAGATCTTCCAATGCACCATTGTTGCTACTTTGTCATGCTGCTGCTTGTAGTCAATCTGTGCAATCTTCTTGCAGCAGCTTACCAGGTGGTCCACTGTTTCTTCAGCTTCTTTGCATAGGTGGCACTTACTGTCTGTTGCTACCTTCTCAATTTTGACTTTGTATGCATTTGTCCTTAAGGCTTGGTCTTGTGTAGCCAGAATTAGTCCCTCGGTCTCTTTCTTCAACTTTCCTGCTCTTAGCCATTGCCAGGTCTTGTTATTATCTGCTTTCCCAGCTATTTTTTTTAATGTACTGGCCATGTAGTGCTTTGTCTTCCCATGCCTCTATTCTGTTCTTCATTTGGTCTTTCTTGTAGGCCAGTTTGGTCTCTCCAGTAGTCAATAAGCCTTCCTGATATACTAATTTCAGTGCATCTTCATCATTGTCCTTCAGATATTCTTCCAAAGCTATTTTTTTCTTCAACCATCTGATCTATTATTATTATTATTATTATTATTATTATTATTATTATTATTATTATTATTATTATTATTATTATTATTATTATTATTATTATTTACAGAAATCAGTTACTCATTATTCTCTTTGTACTAGTTCAAGTTCTGCTAAAGTTGCTAGTGTGACCAGCTCCTCCTTTTCTAGGTCATAGCCATTAAAATATTGCAAAATAATGATTATATTATCAGAAATTAAATCAAAATTGTATGGCATAAATCATCCTCACTTATAAATAATTTACTGAATATTGGAACAGAAATTCAACATATCATAGGTCTATATACTGGTATGAATGCAGATTAGATAGATAGATAGATAGATAGATAGATAGATAGATAGATAGATAGATAGATAGATAGATAGATAGACAGACAGACAGACAGACAGACAGACAGACAGACAGACAGACAGACAGACTGACAGACAGATGATTGGGTTGGAGAAACATCTTAATTTTCTACAGGTTAAAATAATAAAATGCACAGTCATCTGGTAATTTAGGAGCCCTTGTGGCATAGTGGTTAGAATGCAGTACTGCAGGCTAACTCTGCCCATAGCCTGGAATTTGATCCAGAGAGAATTCGAGGTTGACTCAGCTTCCATTATTCCAAAGTCAGTAAAATGAAGACCCAGATTGTTGGGGGCAATATGCTGACATTGTAAACTGCTCAGAGAGTGCTGTAAAAGCACTAGAGGGTGGTATATAAGTC
Source organism: Vipera berus (assembly GCF_964194415.1). Classification (NCBI taxonomy): domain Eukaryota; kingdom Metazoa; phylum Chordata; class Lepidosauria; order Squamata; family Viperidae; genus Vipera; species Vipera berus. The sequence continues at coordinate 40,393,880 of NC_138207.1, forward strand.
TAAGTGCTATTGTTATTGTTATTGCCCTTGCTATTATTGATCTTAGAAATTAGCCATATGTCTCAAAACAAAGAATACATGAAACATTTAAAGACATCAACATGACATCAATTTATAAGATTTCAAAGTCTGTTTTTAAAAGCTGTTTGAGACATAATAATAATAATAATAATAATAATAATAATAATAATAATAATAATAATAATAATAATAATAATAATAATAATAATAATAATGTTGGAAGGGACCTTGGAGGTCATCTAGTCCAACCCCCTGCTCAGGCAGGAAACCTTATACCATTTCAGGCAAATGGCTGTCCAGTCTCTTCTTAAAAACCTCCAGTGTTGGAGCATTCACCACCTCTGGAGGCAGGTTGTTCCACTGGTTAATTGTTCTAACTGTCAGGAAGTTTCTCCTTAGTTCTAGGTTGCTTCTCTCCTTGACTAGTTTCCATCCGTTGCTTCTTGTCCTGCTTTCAGGTGCTTTGGAGAATAGCTTGACTCCCTCTTCTTTGTGGTAGCCCCTGAGATATTGGAACACAGCTATCATGTCACCCCTCACTCTTCTCTTCGTTAAACTACACATACCCAATTCCAGCAACCGTTCCCTATATGTTTTAGCCTCCAGCCCCCTAATCATCTTTGTTGCTCTTCTCTGTACCCTTTCTAGAGTCTCGACATGTTTTTTACATCGTGGTGACCAAAACTGGATGCAGTATTCCAGGTGTGGCCTTACCAAAGAATTGTAAAGTGGTATTAGTACTTCACTTGATCTTGATTCTATCCCTCTGTTAATGCAGCCTAGCACTGTGTTGGCTTTTTTGGCAGCTGCAGCACACTGCTGGCTCATATTGAAGTGATTGTCTACTAGGACTCCAAAATCCCTCTCACAGTTACTACTATTGAGCAAGGTACCACCTATACTATACCTGTGCATTTGATTTTTCCTGCCTAAATGTAAAACCTTACTTTTTTCACCATTGAATTTCATTTTGTTAGATAGTGCCCAGTGTTTGAGTCTGTCCAGATCCTTCTGTATCTTAAGCCTATCTTCTGGAGTATTGACTATTCCTGCCAGCTTGGTGTCGTCTGCAAATTTGATGAGTTCCCCATCTATCCCCTCATCCAAATCGTTAATGAAGAATATTGAAGAGCACTGGGCCCAGAACAGAGCCCTGGGGCACCCCACTACACACTTCCTTCCATATAGATGCAGTTCCATTGAGGACCACACGCTGAGTATGGCCTGTCAGCCAGCTACGAATCCATCTGGTGGTGATGCTATCTAACCCACATTTTTCTATCTTATCAAGTAGTAGGTTGTGATCTACTTTATCAAATGCCTTACTGAAGTCCAAGTAAATTATATCTACAGCATTCCTCTGGTCCACTAATTTTGTCACTTGGTCAAAGAATGTAATAAGATTTGTCTGGCATGATCTGTTTTTGACAAACCCATGTTGACTTTTAGTGATGACTTTGTTTGCATCAAGGTGTTCGCTGATTTGTTGTTTGATTATCTTTTCCAGAATCTTCCCAGGTATTGAGGTCAGGCTGATAGGTCTGTAGTTTCCTGGATCTATTTTTTTTCCCTTTTTTGAAGATGGGAACTACATCAGCTCTCTTCCAGTCCTCCGGTAGTTCCCCAGTGTTCCAGGATCTATGAAAAATATAGCTCAGTGGTTCTGAGATCACGTCTGCCAGTTCCTTGAGAACTTTGGGGTGTAATCCATCTGGTCCTGGTGATTTGAACTTGTCTAGGCTGGACAGGTGTTCACTTACCATTTTTTTGCCTATCTTAACTTGCATTTCTATTCTGTTTTTCATGGCACTGGTTTTGGTAGGTTGGACTGTTTTTTCCCTTTGTGTAAAGACAGATGCAAAAAATGAGTTAAATAGTTCTGCTTTCTCCCTATTGCTTGTCACCTTCTTCCCACTTTCCCCCACTAATGGACGAATCATTTCCTTAATTTTTTTCTTGTTTTCTATATTTTGAAAGAAGCATTTTTTTCTTATTTTTGACTTTGGTCGCAAGCCTTAGTTCATTTTGAGCCTTAGCTTTCCTCACTTCATCTTTGCAGGCACGGGCTATTTGCTGATATTCTGACTTAATTATGTGCCCCTCTTTCCACTCTCTATACTTATCCTTTTTATCTTTCAATTTGTCAGAGAGTTCTTTATGCAGCCATGCTGGTTTCTTTTGAGAGCTGTTATTTTTCTTCTTTGTTGGTATTGTACTAGACTGGGCCTTTATTATCTCACTTTTCAAAATTTCCCAAGCTTCTTGAGTTGTTTTCCCCTTTAGGATTCTCATCCATGGAATTCTTCCCATGGTCTCTCTAAGTTTGTTGAAATTAGCTCTTTTAAAGTCCAAGACTCTAGTTTGGCTGTGTTCTATTGCTTGTGCCTCCAGAATGTTGAATTCCAATATTGCATGATCACTTCCCCCCAAGGTTCCTGTGGCTTCGACACCTTCTATCATTTCATCTCTGTTTGTGAGAATTAAATCCAATATGGCTAATCCCCTAGTTCCCTTCTCTACTTTTTGGGAGAGAAAGTTGTCTGCTAGGTTTGACAGGAATCTGTTTGATCTTCCACTTGATGCAGAGTTTGTCTCCCAGTTGATATCAGGGTAATTAAAGTCCCCCATTACTATTGTGATGTGCTTCTTACATAGATGGTAATATATTGATTATACTTCAGGATGCCCCGATGCCCCTACTTGCTCTTTTACTGATGTTTACTCTGTCAAATCAATTAATATTCATAGCCTTAAAGAAAGCAACCATTGTTTATAATCTGATAAATTGGACTGTATATTGATCATTTTGGAATAATTAACAGCTTTGTCCTATGGGACTGACTTGCATGTTAAATAATGTCTAAAGGGACCATATGTTAAAAAGGGAAATGCTAATGCAATAAAAGAAAAATCATGCATAACACTTGTTGAGTCAAGAAGCTTTCAATCCCCACCCTTTTAAATTATGTTCAAGGGATTATCAAGATATGTCTTTGTAAAATCTCTGTCTGACACACACACATACACACATACACAATGCCTATCATTAAGATCTCTTTGCCTTTGGGTATGTGGTTCTTTTGACAGTCCATTTTATCCTTTCCTAGTTCAGTGAATCAGAAAAAGGTCTGTATAGCTAATGAAAATGAATTAAATGGCACAGGACTAAGGTCTGTTATGCAGCCTGTGAAGTTAAAACTCTGGATTGGTGCTGAACAGATGCCACTACTTTCATTATCTCAGCTGACTGGCAAGGAGATTTTAGATTCAGAGAAAGCAGATGGAAAAAGAAGATGAAGCTGCCAGCAATATGGGATGATTTAATCAAGGTCATTTCTGGTATGAGTGTTCCACTATTCTATGAGTAAGAGGTGGAACTCTGTGTGTACCAACTCTGCTTTGTACATGCTGGGAGGAGGGATGGCTTAAAACTTCATTGGCACTCCTTTTCTTGTAAAGGATCTCCAGTACAATATAATTACAATAAAACAATATCTCTTCTGACTTATCTTAGACTTTCTAGAGGAAGGAAAATGTTAATGGCCAAGGCTCAGAAATACAAAACTTAACAAATCTTATGCCAGTTTGAAAACACAAGGGTTATCCAGCTATGCAGTCTTTCACATGGCAAAGGTTTAATGAGAATTTCATTCAGTTGAAGTTTTACAGTTTGCCAGTAACTGGCTGACAAACTGTGCTCAGCAAGTAGTCCTTAATGTCACTATAACTACAAGGAAGAAAGCAGTGGGGTACCACAAGGTTCCATCTTAGGCCCAGTACTCTTCAATATCTTCATTAATGACTTATATAAGGGAATAGAAGGGAACTCATCAAAACTGCAGATGACACTAAGCTGGAGGGAGTAGCAAACACCCAAGAAGACAAGCTCAGGATCCAAAAAGATCTTGACAGACTTGAACAATGGACATTTTTCAACAACAAGAAATTTAATGTGGAGAAAAGCAAATTTTACACCTAGGCAGGAAAAAAAAATCAAAGGTATAAGTACAGTTTAAGTGAAACCTGACTCAAAAAAGTAACTGTGAGAGGGACCTTGGAGTCCTAGTGGATGATCACTTAAACATAAGCCAGCAGTGTGTGACAGAAGCCAAAAAAGCTAATATGATCCTTGGTTGTATAAACAAAGACATAGAATCAAAATCACATGAAGTATTAGTACCACTTTATAAAGCCTTAGTAAGACTACACCTGGAATACTGCATCCAGTTTTGGACAACACATTACAAAAAAGATGTTGAGAGTTTAGAAAAAGTGCAAAGAAGAGCAACTAAGGTGGTTAAGGGCCTGGAGAGAAAAACGTATGAAAAACGAAGGACTAGGGGTGACATGATAGCAGTAATCCAGTATTTGAGGGGCAGCCACAAAGAAGAGGTGATCAACTTATTTTCTAAAGCACCAGAAGGCAACACAAAAAACAATGGATGGAAACTAATCAAGGAGAGAAGCCACCTGGAATTTAACAGTGAGTTTTAGGGGCTTCACCACTGGAGGTTTTTAAGAAAAGACTGGACAACCACCCATCTGAAATGGTATAGGCTCTCCTTCTTGAGCAAGGGGTTGGATCACAAATACTTAACAGCCACCCATAATGTTAACGTAGGTCACATATATCACCAGGAGAATGTGAAAGTAATAAATCATCAAAAAGCAGGAGAATCAGAGAATTCCTAGAAACCCAGCTTTCAATTAAATGGACTATAGCAGATCAGTGAAGCTGGATACAATCTATCACTTGTCAAGCTAAACAGAAAGAAGATGAGATAGACCAATCAAAACAGACAAATCTGGAGAGGGAAGATCAAGGAAGATCAAGACTTTGTGTGTGTGTGTGTGTGTTTGGGGAACACATTTATTATTTTGGCATGGGTGACAAGAATTGCAAAGGTCACAGCAATACTGTAGTATAAATCGTGCAAGGAGATAAGGTGAAATTAGTGGAGCCAAAGTCTGCATTTGGGAAGGACTAAGCTTTTCACTTTTTCCTGTGGTTTGGATTATTCCTTGTTTTAAGGTTAAGATCCCTGGGTAAATCATCAGTTTTAAGTTTGTCTGGGATACTTCACCAAGAAAACATCTCTTCCCCAGTACCTACATTTACAGAATAACAGACTTGGAAGGGACCTTGGAGGTCTTCTAGTCTAACACCCTGCTTGGGCAGGAAATCTGATACCATTTCAGACAAATAGTTGTCCAATCTCTTCTTTAATCATTCAATAGTTAAAAAAAAGTAAAGAAAAATATCCTCTGCTTTCTGAGTGTCGGTTCAGCTGTTACTTGAGCAGCCTGTTCAAAGACACTGAATCATCCTAACATAAAAGAGGAACGCTTTCAAGAACAACCATCAAGGAAATGACAAAGAAACAAAGTGGCCATATCCCACAATCTTTTTTTTAAAAAAAAACACCAAAAAATGAATCAGGGAATGAAATTATTTCCAGCTATGCTGCAGCTTTTAGAAACATCATACTATACATCACACACACTGTGGACCATATCAGTAAGTGGTTTTGCCTCTTCCTTCCATTACTTTTTTTAAAGAAATAAAAAACAAACCTTGCAATGGAAATTCAGATTGGAGGCTGCTAAATTAATTCAGCCAAATATCCAAGAAATATCCTTGTCTTTGTGGTTTATCACCTCCCCATCTTGATGCACGTGTCCTGCTATAAGCAGCTCTCATCTTCTCAACCACAAGAAAGCCTACACACTGCAGAAGATGGAGAATTCCATTCAATTATTAAAAAAAAATTGGACAGGATAAAAGGAACAATATATCTTTTGCTTGATAAAGAGATGCAAGGTTTAGTTGGTAAACTTTAAAGAATTTAAATGAAGTGGAATTATTTATTGCAGCATAGTAAAACAAAACTGAGTGGAATGCTTTCAGTTAAGAACACAAGAAAAACCATGGGGAATGTTTCCTAACAATATTACTTTGAAATGTCATGGTAAGTTGCTATCCTGGCAACATAGTGGAACACTCACACAGTTTCCATGTGGCTTATCACCCAGGTTAATAATTCATACATTTGATATAGCAATTATAGTACTTCAGATACGATCTTTATTTACAATAGCAGCTACAATCAAGCTGTTTAGTAATATTTATTACATTTGTCTGTCTTCCTCCAAGCAACTCAGAAGATGAACAGCATATTAAGAACTTTCTCACTTTTGTTCACAACATCCTTAATAGTAAGTTGAGATACTTGTTCACAACAAATTTTACATTTCACTGGGGATTGTAATCCAGTTTACTCAATGCTTTAACCATTTTACAAGGAACGGGCAGCCTGCAGCAGACAAATTATAAGGGCCACAGTTGCATTACTGCAATCTTCAGAATCCCCTTTCTTTATAAAAAAAAACACCTTAAAATAGTGCTTTAATGCAGAGGTCCCCATCCTTTTGGGCACCAGGGACCGGTTACGTGGAGAGAGGTTTTTCTGTAGAGCAGAGGAGGTGTGGTTTTGTGTGCTGCCTGCATCTTGCAGATGGGCCTTTCCTTGTTTGTGTAGACCGGTTGCTGGCATGCCGCGGCCCAGTACTGGTCCACAGAATGGGGGCTGGGGACCCCTGCTTTAATGCATATTTTAAGTTTATTATTAAGTTTAACTTTATTAAATTTATATACCACCCTTTTCCCGTAGGACTCAGGGCATTTTACAAGGTGTTTAAAAATGTCAATACAATACAAAAGTTAAAAAACAATTAAAATAATTAAATTTGATCCCTGAAAAGTATAAAAACCCCAATTAAAAACTCTCAGCCTGGGCCAAAAAGCTCAAAGAGCCAGGTCTTCAGGTCCCGGCAGAATGAACGAAGGTCGGGGGCAGTCCTAAGCTCCACGGGCAGCTGGTTCCAAAGGGCAGGTGTACCCACTGAGAAGGCCCTCCCCCTGGGTGTTATCCGCCGGCAGTCTTTTACCGGCGGCACCCTGAGAAGGCCCTCCCTGTGGGAGCGCACAGGACAAAGGGAACTTGATGCCAGCAGCAGGTGTTCCCTCAAATATCCCGGACCCAAGCCATTTAGGGCTTTATAGGTCATCACCAGCACCTTGAATCTCACCCAGAGGGCAACCGGAAGCCAATGCAGCTCACGGAGTAGAGGTGTTACATGGGAGTATTGGGAAACCCCAATCACAACTCGCGCGGCCACATTCTACACCAGCTGAAGCCTCCGAGTGGTTCTCAAGGGCAGCCCCATGTAGAGAGTGTTGCAGTAGTCTAACTGGGAGGTCACGAGCGCATGGGTGACTGTGCGTAGGGCATCTCGGTCCAGATAGGGTCGCAACTGGCGCACCAGGCGAACCTGGGCAAAAGCCCCTCTGGTCATGGCTCCTATGTGATCTTCAAAATTGAGCCATGAATCCAGGAGGACGCCCAAGTTGTGAGCCCTATCAACATAAGAACATGCAATATCAACATTTAAAAAAACCAACAACTCAAAATTGAATTTTCTCTAAGAAGGCTCACTACATCAGAGCACTGGACAAACATAAAGCCCTTCTGTTAGCAAATCACTAAAGTAGAAATTAGAGAAGAGTAATTTTATCTTTCTATCATATCTTTTTTTAAAAAAATCAAGTCAGCATTCAGAAGAAATTTCTTTATATCAGCAATGATAATGTAGTTGAGAATTAGGGACACTTTGAATTTTTGTATTCTTCAGATATGGAATTTGTCATTCCATTCACACTCTGAACTTTCCACAGGGCAGTAAAGGAGAATATGAGATTATATAAATTTATCCAACTTCATAGCTCTCCTATCCACAAATTTTGAGAAGTCCGTCCTAAATCCATCTCAGTCTCCTTTTGTTTCCCATATTCCAGTAAAGGGTGATTTTCTGTCTATTAAATTTCTGCAAGAGTTAATGTAGAGCTAAACCCAGGGAATGTTACTTTGCCACTATAATGAGCTGTGAGGCTAACTTTGAGAGACAGGAGGAAGAAGCACAGCCCAGACAATGGTCTGATAAATGAAATCAGAATCCAAAGCAGGAATGTAATTTCAGTGTCTCAGACTTGACCTTCTCTTAGTTCTCTTGCAGACAAAAGGCAGGGAATGGGAAGGTGCTTTCAAACTTGCAAGATTCTGTTACTGTAACATTATAATAATAAAAGGAATATTAGTATTCATGTTTTGGTTTCCTCATCTGGACTGCCTTGAAGGCCTGACATCAATCTTTATCATAGCAAACATCTGAAATAAATCAGTTCCACATTCAGTCTACTGTGCTGGTCCTGAAATATAAGTATGAGATGTAATACCGCAGTTTGATTATGGCTAATTTTCATAGTTGGAGGGAGAGGATCTCTTTCATGTATACATAAAAGACAGCTTTTACCGTGAAGTACACTGAAGTAGTAAAGAATAGGAGAAAAGTTGCATCAATTGATAATTTTGAGAAAACCAGTAGCATGTTTCCTCAATTATGTAAGTAAATGTTCCTCAATGTTGTAAATAACTACCAACTTTTCAACCACCACTCCCTACAATTATTTTTATTTATTTCTTATCGCTCTCACTTGCAATACTTGCATTTGTCTTTGATAAAACTATTTGCCTGTTTAGATGGACCCAAGGCAACCTGGAAGCTTCTTTCCAGAAAGTGGGGTCTTTAAATTGCATCACTAAAGAAAATAAATGTCACAGCATTGATAACAAATGGGAAGGCTGGTCTGGCACAAGGAACTACATTAAGGTGAGCTGGATTACAATTATCACTTTTTAACTGTAATGTATTATCTAGCCATTTATTTGGATACAAGACCATTGAATATGAACAGAAGTTGAGTGATTTATACACTTGCTATTTACGTCAATAAACATTTATACCATTGGCAATTTTACTGTGTACTGCTTTAATTTTTTGAAAAGTTCAGTCTAAATTCATCCTAAATCCTGATGCTGTGAATGAGTATTACATGACTCAAAGGAAGGTGTTCACTGGTCCTGTCTTCATTTGCAGGTCATTGTGGCATTTATCCTCCCCTGACAATGATCAATGTTTGTCTTTGTCTTTACTCAATGAATAACATTATTTAAATAATCAGTTAGTGTACCACATCAAAAGTAGCTATTTCATTCATAAACTGATATCTCTCAGATCAACTTCAAGTTATATAAATCTACAACAGTTTGTTTTAAAAATTCATATTTATCAACACCCCTTCCCATGTTTTGGAAACCAACTTCTCTCTAAGCTTCCCGAAAGTCAGACTAGGTCTCAGCTATTTTATTTAGTAACTATGACAGCTAAGAATAAAAACAAATTAATGTCACACAGTTGAACTCATTGTTTCCCAGTCTGAATCCAGAGTACTGCATAGACTATTTAATAGCTTCAATTGCAGGTAAGGACTGATGACATCACCATGAACTGCTAGAGGATCATGATATACTGGTTAAGCTTGAAGGAAAAGGCAAAAAACACGGGAAGTTAAATATTAGGTAAAGAATAATTATGTATTGGTAGAATGGTTTGCTTGTTTGCCTGTCTGCCTTGAATTATTGATTTAAAAGTTAATAGGTCTTCTAAAAACAATCCTTGCCTTTTTATGCTTGTGTACACAGAAGTATATATGGCAGTTCCTTTATTTAATCTGTATTCCTTGGTTAACTCTGGAGAAAAATTTTATGAAAATCTCAAGAGTTCTCATAAAACCAGGAGCATTGGCTATCCTTTGAGCAAATGAAGTCAGAATGGCCCCAATACATCAGCAGATGTAGGCATTTCAAAAGGCCTCCAGTAGGAATGAGTTTGCATGTCTAAAAGGCAGCATTTCCTGTTAGTTCCATAAAGCTATTAAAACAACCCAGATAATTTGCCATAACTGTGGAGATTCTCCTGATTCATTCCTATTAGGTTATTGATCCATCCGCTTAATACTGTCAATACATACTAGGGGAATATCTGTAGATAGAAATTTTACCTATTGTATCTAGAGATGACAGGAATCAAGTACTCTTCATGTGCTCTTTTATATTAATATTCAGTTTACTGGCTGATTTACAGTTTGTCATAATTTCAGAGCAATAAACTGCAACTGTTTAAGCCACTGCCTTTTATTGAAAATTCATGCCAAAATGACATTTTACAACCCAGATGACTGCTTTTTAGCTATGCCCATCTCCTCCCAATAAAATGTATGTTTACTGTCTATCATTCCAGATGGGTGAGTTGCAGTGACTGAATACTACTGAATACAGTATTCACAATTCTATAAAGAAGACTTCTGGTTTGCTGCCACAGCCACTGTGGATGGCAGAAGGTGAGCTCTGTCTTCCACATCCAATTTCCCTTTGCTGGGGGACCTTGCAAAGGGTCTAAAGTTGCCATGTAGGGGCGATGAGCAAGGAGGTGACTCCTGCTTGATCGCTGGAGGGTGGCAGCCCTTCTGCTTGATCTGGGGCAGCCCTCCAAACCGGCGGAGGAAAGACCAGCCATAGCAATATGGCCCATCATTAGGATGCAGACAGCTGAAGTCAAACTCACCATCAAGCACTTTGAAAGCAACGTGGATGAAACTGGGTGAGATAGGATCTTCTCTTTACCCTAAGTACCTTCTTTTCCTGTAAAAGCTGCTTGAAATATCTTTCCCCCTGTGAGGAGAGAGGGAAGGGAATTTCTATCCCACCCTCTAAGAATAGTGGCATTTGACTACCCAGGGGAATCAAAGCATTAAAAGAACAATTTCAATCTAATTGGATTTATATGGTCCTGAAACTTGGGGACCAAAAATTTTCCTATTTTACTGGAGACTCTTGTTTTTATCTACAAAAAAGAAATAAAATTGGAAAAGGGATTAGAAAAATTTTGGACTTAAAAAACCTTAAATGGCATCAGTGACATCTTGTGGTAATGTTTGGTATTACATCTTGTTATTTCCTAAAAGAGACTTGGCTCTAAGTCCAGACCTTAGACCTCAGATAAGACTTTTCTGATCTTGGCACTACCTGTGAGAGACTTAGCTGTAAGAGAACAGCTGGGCGGCATAACTGGTCTAGTTGAACTGTGAATGTAAACCTTTACTGACTTTCAGAGTTATATGTGGGAAATTGCTTTCCTATCTCTTTACTTGAGTAATATTTGCCACTATATGAGATGTCGAAATACCTTGGACTATAAAATTTTGCTTGCCAAACAACTTTTACTAGAAAGACTATTTATAAACACATGAAAAAGATGGATGAAGACCAGGAAAAGATTCTTTCCATGTTGAAAGCAATACATGAAACCATTATTTCAGCTTGCGATAAAATACGACCTAACATAAAAGATCAAGATGTCAGCTTAGATACACAAACTCAGACTTTGACTACAACCAAAGAACCAACAATGCAGAACATAACAGAAGAAGTGGGACAATCATACATTAAGACAGAGGACTCAATTGACCAACAAATACAGCTGATGGAGAATCCAGAAAAGGAAGTGACAACATTGAAAATGGAAATTACTTTCTATATAAATCAGAATAAATTTGAAAAAGAAGAACAGATTGAATGGAAGACAAACATATCAGAGCAAGCATGGGGAATTGTAATAACAGGGAGACAATTTAATGAATACAAATGGGCTAGTCCTTCCAGAAAACTGTAAATTAAATGGTCTCCTTTATTCCAAATAACATATATAATAATAGAGGGAGATCTATTTGAAGATCTAAAAGCACTAATATGGAAGCCTAGTTGGCAAAGGAAGAAAGCCAGAATAAGGTTGAAGAAAATTGTGGTTTAGACTTATTAGAGGGGGTTTCATATTATTAATTAGAGGGTTAAAGGGAGATGTTGAGATAAGGGGGATTTTGGTCATTAGATTTTAAATACTTGAAAATTAGTTGAAAATAAGTATTTTATCTGTTTAATATTTAAAAATTAGACCTAAAAGGGAAAAGAAAATTAATTATTATGAATACGTTTGATTTATTGATTATATATATAATGGTTTTGATTTATTAAAGGGGATATTGTATTATTAAGTAGATGATATAATATGGTGGGAAATAGATAACTTTTAGGAAATAGAACAAGATTACATTCAAATAGATAAAATGTGTATTTTGGATATTATATTTTGTTATGAATTGAGACAAGGGAAATCTTGGTTATCCAAAGCCTGAAAATTATAAATATGAAAGGTTAAATTGGAATATTGATAAGAAACTAAAAATTGGGTAAACTTTAATAATAGGATATGGATTGTTTATGAAGATTGAATATAATTAAGGTATGTACATATAAGCTAAACATTTATTGATAAATGTAATAATGATGTTTTTATTGAATTGATATAACTAGAACTGTACTAGCTTGAATACGAGACAGTAAATGTTAAGGGAAAAAGATAGGAAATATCTGATGTTGTAGCCTGAGATTTGCACTAAAGATTTTTTTATTGAACTATTGATTAACCCAGTAACCACGTTGCTTTTTAAATACTTAAATGGAAAATTGGAAAATTAATAAAATATTATTTTTAAAAAAGAATACTATAAAGAATAAAGATAAAACTTCAACCAATGATACTGCAATCTGTGAAATAAATAGGAAGAAGGTAATCTTTTTTATAATATATTCACAATTGCTAAAGGTGTCATAGTCGAAAACTGTAAAAGAAAAGATGAAGTGCTTGAATTGACCTAAAAAATCTGAGATATCATCTTTATTTGAAAAATTACTTTCAGATATATGTGGCTTTAGAGAAAACAGAGAATACTTGACATTTATGGACTATGGGAATAGAAAATTAGAATAAAGTAGCATCCATTTTCAGATTTTAAGACAAAATCTGGTTTCCCCCCCCCCAACTAGGTACAATTTTAGGCAGGAATGAGATGAGTTGATTATTTTCTTATACATTTCCTTGTACATTTTTCTTTTTAAATGTTTTATAATAGAACTTTGCTGTGAAAATAGTGATACTTGTTTGTGGGCAAAAACAATAATTTAATTCACTGGCTAGAAACTATGATCTGATCTCACTTTGGGCACAAAGCCAGCTGGGTGACCTTGGCCATTCATTCTCTATCAGCATTAGAAAGCTGTCAATGGCAAACCACTATCAAAAATACCTTGCTAAGAAAACTGCAGGGATTTCTCCAGGCAGCCATCAAGAGTCAATGATGACTCAAAAGAATGAAGAAAAAAAACCACTGGAAATTAAATGTTTATTAGTAATTCTGAGATTTTTGCTTTTCCTGAATAAGGTTTACAAAACCAAAATAAATTAAAGCACATAATATTGTCATTTCATATCCCTATGAATATAAATGTCAACATCCAGCTCAAGAATCAAATAAAACTCCAGGTTCATTCAGTTTCTGAAAATCTTACTGTTTATTGAATCCACTGCTTGGTTATGTCCAGTGGTGGGATTCAGCTGGTTTGCACCACTTCAGCAGAAGCGGTAGCTAATTTTTTGTTGCCCAGGCCCAGAATGGACTTCCGGAAGTGACATCCACACAGATTCACATATTTGAATCCCACCACTGGTTATATCAAAGCAAAACTAACTCTAAGGTTCCAACACAAATACATAGATTTAAACAATAATTTTCCCAGCCAAACCCCCAAAGTCTTACATAATCCATATCATACTTTGTTATGGGAACTGTCTGCTTCAAATACACACCTGTTCTGGTGTCCTTGACAAGGCCTCAAGATCTTCAGCTGAATCAAAGAAGTTTTGTTTCTCTGTCTACCCACTTGAAAGTAATACATCCTCCCACCCTTTAATCTAAAGGCAAGTTGAAATGCAGAGGCATATAGCTGCCGATGTCAGTGCTGCTAACATTGAATGTTCTTGCTTGACAAGAGATGAAGAAGCAGCTATTTCATATGTTAAACTTGAGTATTGCTTTAAGAGATAGGGTTAAGGATGGGTTAAGGGTTAAGAAGGAAGATTGTACCTCAAGGCCGTTAAAGAAGATTAAAGAAGATAAGAACTTGGCGGGTTGTCTAACGGAAGAGAAACTAATTATTTAAATTAATTGGAGAATGTGATTAATGACAAAAATAGAAAGGTGGAGAATTGTGTTAATATATTGTGCAAGGCAGCGGAGAGTTCAGATTCCAGCTTCCTTCGAGGAAGCATTTGCCGGTGTATTGGCCTAATAAAGGACTTTTAAGGTAAACAATGCCTCAGAGTCACTTGAAAAGCTCATACGTCAGAAACTTGAAATCAAGGTGGAATCCCCCTACTTTACAAACTAACTAGGGAGTCCTGACCTCCCGTCACTGTCTTCAAGTTTGGGAGACAGTCTGGCAAGAGTTGGGGAAGATCCCATCATAGAGGAAGAAAAATTGCCTGAAGCCAGCTCCCCGGCACCAGCAGCCACTCCAGCAGGGGAAGGGCCAGTGAAGAAGCCACAGGGAAAGAGTTTCAGCAATCTTCCCAGCTGGGAGCTAGAGCCAAACAACCAGGAGAAATGGTCTGGTCATCAGAGTGGATTAAGCCCAGCAGAGACTCCAGGCACCTCGGAGCAGCCTTGCCATCCTCAAGGGCTTTGAAGGCATAGGAGGTGGGATGACAACAAAGAGAATCCTATACATCATATTCCCCAGACCAGTGGGGAGCAGCCAGGCCAGCTGAGATTGAATACTCGGGTGAGTGGAAATATCTGTCTGCAGCCCCCAAAGACCCACAAACAGCTCCATAGCTTCCTAGGGTTTGCCAAGTTCTACCATCAATTTATTCCCTCTTTTGCCGAGATTTCTCTACCTCTTACAGAACTACTCAAAACAAGCAAGGGAGGAGGAAAACCGCGACCTGGCCAACCACTAGCCTGCACTATGAGTTGTCAGAAAGCTTTTGAGAATTTAAAAAGACTATTTGTGGCTGAACCGGTCCTAGAGCGGCCCTGCCCAGGGGAGCCCTTTGTAATTCAAGCAGACGCCAGCAACATGGCAGTCAGAGCGGTATTATTGAAAAAGAATAAAAGTGGGGTCCTGCAACCATGTGCTTACACCTCTAAGAAATTTCCGGAAAGTGAAAGGAGATGGACAGTCTGGGAGAAGGAGGCCTTCACTATTAGGTGGGGGCTATTAAACTGGCAGCACTATTTAGAAGAGAGCAAGGTGCCTTTTGAAGTATGGACAGATCACAAAAATTTAGAGGCACTAAAAACTCCCCGCAAATTGTCCCCAAAACAAGTACGATGGGCACAGTACTTCAACTGTTTTAACTTTACTCTAAAGTACATACCAGGAAGAAAAAACTTCCTAGCTGATGCACTCTCCTGATTGCCACAGTACAAAAGTGAATGCAAAGAAGTTAACAAGGCAATTATCCCCGGTCCACAAACTGTGGCCCAACTCACACCTCACAGGACCCCTAATGCTGATGACCCAGGGTAAAGAAAATAAAGTGAGAACTCCTCACTGATCAATGGTTTAAAGACAATCAGACATCCCTAACATGCAGGGATGGTCAGGCTTACAAGGGGGGAAAATTGTACTTGCCTGAAGCTCTTCATCTTAATGCTCTGAAACATAGCCATGATGTCAAACAGACTGGACATTTCGGATATCTAAAAACTCTACATCTCACTCACCGGCAATTTTGGTGGCCGAGACTAAAGCGAGACATAGAAAACTATGTCAAGAGCTGTACTGTATGTGCCACCATGAAAAGAATCCCAGGAAAGACCCCTGGGTTACTGCAACTGGTGGCCGAACTTTCTCAACCATGGGAAGAAATAGCTATGGACTTTATAGTATACCTACCTGACAGTAGTGGAAATACTGTCATTTGGACTGTGATAGACCTATTTTCAAAACAGGCTCATTTTATCGCCTGCAAAGAACTTCCATCAGCTCAACGCCTGACTACATTGTTCCTAAAACATATCTACTGACTACATGGCGCCCCTGTTGTGACTCAGGGCCAGCCTGTGGGTCCGACAGCCGGCTCCGATGTATCGGATGACTCAGATGAGGGGGAGGAGGGAAACGAACCGGCTGATGACGGTTTGGAGGCTTTGCAGAGCCCTCAGCCGGGGACCTCTTCTCAGCTGCGTGAGCCCGAGAGTGCGGAGGAAGATGACCCACAGCTGGCCCTGTTCAAGGACGCCCGACGCAGGAGGCAGTCGAGCAGGAACAAACAAAGAAAGGCTGCGGGACTCCTCGGGAGGAGGCACAGGGAGACCACGCCCTGAGCTCTCTATAAAAGGAGTGTTTGGGGAGGGGCTGGTTGCTGAAAGCAACTTTTCCGCTTGAGAAGACAAGCTCTAGTGTTTTTGTTAACTGCGTAATAAATCTTGGTAGATGCCTTTTAGCCTTGGACGCTCTCCAGTCTCTTCTTTCTGAATAGGGGTTTGCCTTATTACAAGGCCAGAAGAGGGCTGGTTCAGAACAGCCCCTAAGCAAATAATTTTGGACAGAGGGGTGCAGTTCACAGCAAAATTTTGGAGAAACTTTCTTAAATTAATTGGATCATCTCAAGGCCTATCAACTGCTTTTCACCCGGCTACTAATGGAGCCGCAGTATCTGCCAACAAAATGGTGGAACAATACCTTAGATGCTACATCTCTTACCAACAAACAAACTAGACCGACCTCCTCCCTTTCGCATAGGTGGCTTACAATAATTCAGTACATAGTAGCACTGGCTACACTCCTTTCCATGTAGCCACAGGGAAAGAATTCAACCCCATACCAGAATACCCTCAGTTACCCTCCACTTCCCAGACTCTTGATCATTGGGTGAGGGGTTGGGAAGAAGTTTGGAAAAATACAAAGGTGGCCTTAAAAAAGACTTTTGAGACCTATAAAAAGCAAGCTGACAAAAAGAGAGCTCCCCAAAGAACATTCCAAGTTGGGGAAAAGGTCTATTTGTTGACCAAATACTTACACCTTTAACTACCCAATAAGAAATTAGGACCGAAATTCTTGGGGCCTTTCCCCATTGTGAGAATCATTAACCCAGTCACAGTGCAACTGAAACTTCCCAGACTTTTGGGAAAAATTCACCAGGTTTTTCATTGCAGCTTACTAAAACCTTTTCAGGCTTCCACTTTAAGACCTCCCCCTAAAAAGGCACGTGGACCCCTAGTAGTAGCGGGTCAGACCCCTTATGAAGTGTAATGTATTCTTGACTCTAAAATTTTTAAGGGAAAATTGCAGTACCTAGTACAATGGAAGGAGTACCCATTGTCTGAAGCCATATGGGTGAAATCTAGTGATGTGAAAGCTGACAGACTTATCAAAAGGTTTTATAAGAAACACCCCAACAAACCAAAAGCCAGCTGTTTTGCTTACATTACAGGATATGTCCTTCTTCTAAGGGGGGGGAGTGGATGTCAACGCTGCTAACATCGAATGTTCTTGCTTGACAAGAGATGAAGAAGCAGCTATTTCATATGTTAAACTTGTGTATTGCTTTAAGAGATAGGGTTAAGGCTGGGAGGAGGGAGGAGGAAGATTGTACCTCAAGACCATCTGAAATTAAAGAAGATAAGAACTTGGTGGGTTGCGGAAGAGAAACTAATTATTTAAATTAATTGGAGAATGTGATTAATGACAAAAATAGAAAGGTGGATAATTGTGATAATATATTGTGCAAGGGTGTGGAGTTTTCAGATTCCAGCTTCCTTTGAGGAAGCATTTGCCGGTGTATTGGGCTAATAAAGGACTTTTAAGGTAAACAATGCCTCAGAGTCACTTGAAAAGCTCATACTTGGAAACTTGACAGTCAAAGTTTCATCCTTGACAATAACCAGTTTTCTTTGCATGTCTTATGTTAAGATAAATGCTGGTCACATTCAGAGTGACTGTTTTATTGGGATAGTATTTCATCACCTTTTACCTTCTACTTCTATAAAATGAATTGCTATAAACAAAGTACTGCAACTTAGCCCTAATGTAAAGAGATGCATTTTGCACTTTTCAATGGTATTATGACCAAATGAAAGTGGAAAATAGGCTTCCTCACTTCCTTAGACCATGGCAAAACTGGCATTATTTCTGAAATATGCCCAGTGCTATTGTAATGGAGCAATGGAATAAAGGGCATTTGATTATGTGTCACAGTTCTATATAAACTGGGATCCCAAACGTGGTGCTCAGAAGAACCATTATGCCCAGGTTGCCTATCGTCTGTTGGTTTTTCTATCTCATTCAATTTTTTATTGTTGTCTGTCTGCTATCTGTCCATCCATCCATTCATTATAATTGGCAAAACACTATTTCCTATAGTGCCTTTACTTCAAAGTATGCTTGTGAGATTCCTGTACATCCTGATGCATTATAATTTTTTTTAAAAAAAGGTTTACAGAAGAAGGCTGACTTGATATGGTCAATTCAAGTGAATCAGGAGATGATAGGTGGCAATATCAGTGGTTCATTGTCTGGGAAGCTAATATTTTCTAGGTGACCTTAATCACTTTGCAGTCATTTTAACAATTCTCTCAGATTACACTCTTGGAATTCTAAATATGCTTCTTGGATAAAAAGATGATGGACCCATTAGGGATTCAGTTTAGCAGTGAGGCTGCCCAGAGCAGGAAGAAAGCATTGCAAAACTTAACAAGGCAAGTTATATAATTTCTATAAAGCAGTTAATTTCGCAGAAGGAGACATTCCTAATATATTCATTTTCAGATTCTGGTTTTATCAAAATTTTAAGGAGTAACATTCATATTCAATATATTTCCAATATTCAACCCAAAGCCATTGTACTCATATTTTGGAGACAATGTTAATCTATCTGCAAACAGAACATTTTCATTTCATTCACAATTACAGCTGTGGAATCTTTGGCTGACAAATGAATAATTTTATTTGGAATGAATCTTCAAAACTAGCTGATTTTTTAAAAAAATATTAATTTAATGTGAACAGTCCAAAATCTATTTCAATATTTAATTAGACTGGATTCACAATCAAATACTATTTAGAGTTATATTTTAATAGCCACTTAGATACAACAGAACCCAATCACTGTCTCCTTTCTGGTAGATTCTGATGCTCCTGAGCATGGAGGAAAATCTGCTAAGTTTGTAAGCCGCCCTGAGTCTTCGGAGAAGGGCGGGATATAAATGGAATTAAAATAAATAAAATAAATAAAATAAATAAATAAAATCTGTCCATGATGTAAGTCAAATCTTCAAATACAGGTCCATATTATTTATGAGATGTTCTAGCTATGTAAATGGTTTTTGAAGTACTTTGTAAGTACTTTTATATTTATGAGTAATCAAGTACATGATTATATGTGAGAAGATATTGTAGACTGGAACTTTTATGTACAAAAACTAGGATTTATTTATTTATTTCACTTTTCTTCACCTGATTTGCACTTTCAGTAGGCATTTCAGGGCAAATCATATAACTATTATAATGCCCTTCAAGACACAAGCTGTCTCAGGTTGTTTTCTGTCTGTCCCATGAGATCTGACAGAGTCAGCATGCTCTGAGTTCCCTCTATAAAATGGTGACATCTGGCAGGATCCAGATCTTCTCTGTCATGGTATCTACCCTTTTGGGTAGCATATTCTCCAAGATTCAGAAGGTCCCAAATCTTAGCCTTCCATAAGACATGGAAAACCTGCTATTTCTAAGCTCATAGGGCCATGTGCTGGATGAATCATTTGTACCAGACAGAATGCGAGCTTCAGTTTATGTATTTCCTAAGTTTTCTATATAATTTCCTCCACGTTATTTATTGCTAAGTTGAATGTAGTTTTTTTTTTAATTTTTTAAAAAAGATCAAATGTTAGCTGCCAAAGTTGCAATTTTTGAGTTAATGAACAAAAAAGATTACCTTGACAGGTGAGATTCATTATCAAAGCAATTAAGTGAAAGACATGGCTTAAACTGAATTCATACAGAAGGTATGTAAAAGGTCTTAGCTAGATACATTTCTAATACACAGGAGTATAGCAGGTAAAGCCTAGGCAAACTTGCACATTTCTGTTACTATAGCCCATCTTATTAAAGATAGTTTATCTTCTGGTGGACTTGTTTTCTTGGGTTAATGTATATTGTAAGGCTGACAACTGAGTAGCCATATATTTTAAATTGACTAAATAAATAAATTTTATACTTCTATTCATTACTGATACTAATGTCATGACAATGATTATGCCCAAATGTTAAATAGTATTTTCAACTATCAAATACTGCCAAGTTAAATATAAGAAATATATTCAAGCTCTGGGTTAATTCAGTTATTAAATATTTTGAAAACAGTATTTAAGAATTACATTAAAATCAGTGTTTGGATGAGAATTTGGAGGAATTATGCAGGTTTCAGTTTTAGTTCTTCATCAAGAACAAATCTGTGATTTGCTGTGTTATCAGGTATCTAGCAAGATACGAGATACAAACATTGATCTGTTCTACAATGTGATCTGACTGCATACCTAAGCATAATAGTAGAATAACAGAGTTGAAAGGGACCTTGGAGGTCTTCTAGTCCAGACCCCCTACTCAGGCAGGAAACCTTGTCCAATCTCTTCTTTAAAACCTCCAGTGAGGTTTTAAAACCTCCACAGTGAGGTTTTAAAACCTCCACAACTTCTGGAGGCAAGTCTTTCCACTGATTAATTGTTCTAACTATCAGGAAATAATATAGAACAATTGAAAAAAATAGGAGATGATCATAACAAACCACACTTAACAAACTGTCCCTGAAGATTAGCCCAAACAATTTACCATATACCTTATTCAGAAAAATAATTGTATGCAGGGGACAGGGCTGTTTACCTGCTGAATTTGCTATGTTCTTTTTCTATAATTTGTAAATATATAATTTCAGCAGCCATAATGCTTCAGTGATCTCATTTCCAAAATAATAATTGCTTCTAAAATAATCCTTCCTCTAGAAGTTATCACATTCCTGTTATTAGACAGGCTTCATGTATCTTTAAACTTCTGAATCAGAGACAAACCACTTTCCAGCATGAATAAAACAAACAAGGTCAGTGAAAAAGAAGAAGGAGGTTCATTGGCTTGTGATCCTTGTACTTCAGTTTGATTTATGTAACCCCCTGCATCTTTTTCATCTCACTCTGAAAAAAGAAAAAGAAATCTTTCCTAATCCCTTTGAAGCCCTAGCTCCTTTTCTGTCTATGATGTGAGAGGATGCCAAATGTAAAAGAACTTCCTAAAATGGGGAATAAAGGGGGAACCCCATCCTATTTCAGGCCTCCTTTTGTTTCCTGAGTTTGGGACATGTCAGCATCATAATTCTTGTTGATTAGAGCAGGACTACAGCTATGAAACTAGGTCATATTCGCACAGCTTTGATTCTACAGAGATTTCTTTTTCTGCTTTAATTTCTTTTCCTTTCAGTCTCAGGGATTTGGGAATTGATGAAAGTCTCAGAGCAGGATTTTAAATAGTTGATTAAACAGAAATCAGCAGAGAACTAGCTAAGAAACAACCCTCAGAGAATAGGTCTGGGTTCTCTGTATCTATATGATAGTTCTCTTTTCCATTTTTTCTGCTAAAGTCACTATACAAGCTCCTTTAGGGTCCACACCTTGGTCCAATAGATTCAATAGCTATTTATTCTATTTCATAAGCCATAGTAATTGGGAATGGGCAGCATCTACTCAGAAACATTTTGAAATTCCTTCCTAAATTTTTAGCTTTCATTTCAGTAGAGTCCAGACTTTTCTGCTATAAGGCTGCTCAAATGGGCTTTTAATATGTTCCAATACATCAGGATAACACTTGGTTGAGGAAAACTGCTTTAGCCCTTTTACCTTGGGAGGTATAAAGAATTATGATATAGATAATATTATTCTCATCTGCTTTCTGTTTGGTAAAGTTAAATCAAACTTTATAACTATTGGTTTCTGATAATCACATTTAGGAGTGCAAATGTGCTGGGCATGAGTGCCAAATATACAACTATTGTTTTAAAATTACAGCTTATTTAAATGTTGCTTTGCTTGTGAAAAACACAATTAAAATCTCCTCCTCCATTTCTCCTTGAAGGTGGAAAAGAAATGTATATTTGTATGTAGTATTATTCTGTATATAATAGCAATTTGCATTTCTGAGACAGAATGGTTGCTACAGGCAGATGGGAGAGCAATTAATTTTGTAAATGGGGTACCTTATTTTACAGGCAATTAATTTTAATTAGTAGATAATAATTCGCCTAATAGATTTTTTTTTAAAAAAACTGGCCCTTCCCCCCTTCCTCCCCCTCCCCCCTCTATTTCTCTCTCTCTCTCTTTATTTTTTGAACTGTGGCTTCTGGCAGGCATATATGTACATATAGATATATATATATACAGAGACATATTTAAACTTGTCACCTGCACACATGAGTGGAATCACTGGGATTAGCTTTTGCTGCAGTTGGCAATTCTAAATTGAAAAGTGATGAGGTTGGGCAAAGCACAAGACTTTTGTCTATCTTTTTCTTGTCTACTTTTTATGGATTTATTTTAAATACAGTCATCTTCCTTTCCAGTAAAGCACATATAAAAATGTAGTTATTAAGAGAAAAGTGCAAACAGATTTGGACTGGCAATGGAATAAATATACAGCTGGGTAAAAAGGCTGGGCAAGACTAATTTTGTTCCTTTGCTATTTTCAAAGAGGCCTGGGATTTTCCACATTAATTCTTGGTAATGCAGAAAGCAAACCTATGTACACAGGATATGGTGGCTTGGGTCCTGCAAATTCTCATTGTCTTCAAATCCTTCTTCTGCAACTAGGGGTCCTTCCCATAATGCCCGAACAGAAATGCTGTCACTCCATCTTCTTGTCTACTGATTTACCTCCATATTCCTGGTAAGAAAATGTGTGCTAAAACTAGATCTCTTTTCCAGAACGAATATCACAGATTATTAAGAATTTTTATTCTTTATTTATTTAGCAGAATGAGAAATGGAGAATAAGATTGAAAAAAGAAAAGCAAGAAGGAATGAGCAATTGCTTCCTGAAGAAGTTGATCTCAGTCAGCTGCTTCCTCTTAACCCAAAATCTCACACAAGCACTCTGTAAACTAGAGCTTATTTACACAGATTTCTATCCAAAAAATAAAAGATAATCTCTGGTAAAAGTAACCTCAAAAATCCTATCCTCTTGTCTTTTGAAGCAACCTTCCCCAGCTATACGACTTGCCCTGAATCCTTAGAATGGTGGCTGATTCTTTTGCTAGGTTTGAGTGGGTGAGTGGAATCTTGATTGAGTTGCAATATATTTGATCACTTATTTATTCATCAAAGTTACATAGCCACTCATCTCACAAACAAGTGACTCAAAATATAAATAACCACAAAGCTAAAAGGAGAAGAAATATTGGGCAAAGAGGTAATATTAATGACAATGGAGGCACCTTTCTATTTCACCAGTATCTTAGGTCGTCTCCAGACCTGATGGCATACCCATATTTTGTGAGGCTTTCAGAAAGTCAAAAATTCAACCTCACTCAGGAAGAGGAAAGAATATTCTATAAAGTGAGCAACACAGCAGAAAATATCTGACACCTAAGCCTTTTCAAATGTAGTTCAATAGTCAAGGGCTCCTGAAGCATCCCTCTCTGTTAATGGAATGGGCAGGTGTACCTGAGAAGACTCAATCTCACTAATGCCTTGTAGGGCTTTAAAGATCAAAAACTAGCTCTCTGCATTGGTAACCAAAGCAGGTTTCAGAGCAGGGGTCCAATGTATTGTCTTCTAGACACATGCATGCCCATCCTAATGCATTATGCACCAGGTGAAATTTCCAGATATTCTTCAAGGGCAACCCCCCCAGTCTAGGAATGGGTACAACTGATGTACAATACAAAGTTGAGCAAAGGTCCTCCTAGCCATGACTGCCACCTGTTCTTTAGGCAGAAGTCATGAGTCTAGGAGGATCCCAAGATTGCACGCTAGGTCTATTTGGGATAGTGCAACTCCATCTAGCATCAAAGATTACATAGTATAGAATCAGTGTGCCCCCAAACCCCAAAGCACAGAATCTTGATGGGGTTCAATTGAAGCCTGTTGATTCTCATCCAGATCCTCACAGTAGTCAGACACTGGGATAAGATGTGACAGTATCATTTAATACACAACATCCATCTTGCCCATGTCAGAGATCCTCCATAAGTGCAACTAATGTCTTTTCCATCCCATATAGTAAGGGCTATAGGCCACATGATCAGGAAAATTTTAATGTGTTTGAGCAACATGGTGGAATTAAGGTAACATACGACATACGACCGACAATCTTTGCTGGCCTGGCGAGTTTCTAGTTGTTTTGGAACTGTTGGTGAGACCGTTAAAAGTCATTGGCGCTGTTTGAATTTGTTCTACCAGCAGCAAGATCTGACTGCTGGCCCAGTGATGGATTCTACTGCAAATCAGGGCTGTTTCCAGAGGAGGCAGAGGAGGAGAGGACCTGGAGCTTATGGAGCGAAGGAACTGGATGAGGCTGTCGGCAGGCCCAGAGGAAAAGAGAGAGAGGCTTTTGGAGGAGTTGGTGGCGGCAGCAGCAGCATGCTCCAGGGGTGAAAAGAAGCAAGGCCTCTTAAAGGAAAAGGAAGAGTCAGGATCAGAAAAAGGAAAGAAGGCGAGGTTGTCAGAATACAAGCAAATTTGAGGGCTAATCCACATGGAGCCCCATTTCCATCTGTCCTGTTTGCCATCATTCACTCCCTAGAGACTAAACTGGACAATGTGAAATTTGAGCGGGCCCCGAACAAGAAGTATATATCGGAGGTGGTGACCCTTTGAGAGCTGTATGCAATGAAATTTCATTTTGATGTATGCCGATTGGTGTACATTCAAAGTGACAATAAAGTTATCATCATTATCATCATCATCATCATCATCATCATCATCATCATCATATCCCCATCTGAATCCATACTAAAAAGGATCCAGATAATCTACTTCATCCAAAGTTCTCTAAGCTGCTACTACCTTCTCAGCCACTTTCCTGAAAAGGAGAAGTTAGATATTAGATGAAAATTGTCAAGTATGTGATGGCTTCTTGAGGAAGGGGAAAACCTATGTCTCCTTGAGAGGTAAAGGAACAGCCCCATCAGTCAAAGAAGTCTTTAATTTTTGGTAGAATACACTCACACAACACCAACCCCTTCAGAATGCTTTAACAATCCAGGAGGGTTATTTAACTAAGGATAAGGTAATTGAGATCATAATCCTAAGGACCTTGTATATATCATCAGCCCCAACAGATTTGAACCATTCCCAGATAGTTGGGCAAGATTCCTCCTCAGGCATCTCCTCTGGACCTGTAACAAGGCCAGTGCCCAGCTGTGAGCAAATTTAAGTGTCTTTGTCTCACAGATGTTGAATAAATTCTTCCACATGCCTGTGCAAGGGTTCTTTGAGCTTCCTCTGCCTAAGAAGACATGTGTCACCTAAATCAGGGCTGCAGGTCAGCTATCCACAGATGCAATAACAGCAGAGAAGTACTGGTGCTTTTCTGTGTTGATTCTTTCCCCCCTTTGTTTGAACTGCAATGATATATAGTAAATTCAAATTGCTGCTAAAATATCTAGCTTTCAATTTAGCTGGAATGTCTGAACTTTTAGTTTTGCATGACTTGCAACCATTCTTTGAGAAGAAGAAACAATTCTGAAGATAAAGGCAAAATGGAAACAGGATTATAAAAAACAGAAGAGAAGAAATGGGCTTTCCTGAATGACTCAGCATTTGATTGTCTTAGTTTTGGATTTCTCTGCCTATTAAGTAGTTCTATAGAAGTTTTTGTTCTTAACATTGCTAAACCTATAAAATAGAATTCCCTACATTTTTCTAGCCAGGAATTGTTCTTATTCTACAGTAAGCATTTTGAAAGAACCAGACGAATACCTAGGCTCCCTGGGAAGTGCCTTCAGGAACCAATGTAAAATCTAAGGAAAGCAAAGAATATTTTATCTCCAACTTGTCACCTGACTTCTCTTTGTAGCCATTCTCAATTTATCAAAGTCCAAAGAAACTATTCACTCTCATATGCAGCTTGAAATAGAAACAATGCCCATGGCACTGCAATATTTTGTTGCTGCTACCACAATATTATTTAAAGTTGGTCCTTAAGAGAAGCAAGTGTGTCTGAACAATGTCTGTGAACTTCCACTGGGAGCTGACTATTCAGATCAGATACATCTAGTTGCATCTTACATTTAACACTCTGATTTGAAATAGCCAACTGTTTTTGGCAGCTTCTAGCCTCCAGCTATTGTGATTTAATCTGGGATGTGTCAAACAGTGTGCCTTTGGGCCTTGGCATGTTGTTAACTCTATTGTTAACTGTCCCAGAATGGTAGAGAATATTGAAACATTACCATCTCTGAAGGTTTCTTAATGAAATCACTGGGCTTTTTCTAAAAGTATTTCTGTCTAACTTCTTGAATAGTTATGTAATTTTAACATGTGCAACAAATCTATGCACTGAAGTTATTTGCAGGTTCAAAGACAACAAGCATTCTTTAATTAAATACAGTTTTGAACCTTGGAGGCAAGTATAAGAGAAAAACATATTTCATCAGTCTCAGTGGATTCCATTTTGAGTATTCATTGAAGCATTCATATACTGTTAACTTACAGGATAATATAGGATGCATCAACTTTACATAGGAAGGAGTGATTTTCATCAGATACCTGTCAATGTTCTTATTTAAGCTCATATTCTGTTATCCTGTTTATGAACTCCAATAGCAAGTACACTGAGCTGTTTTGAATCTCATCATCTTTCGTGATACAGTTCTGTTCATTTAATTCTATATACTTTGAAAAGTATGTCACCTTGAAGGACAAGCTCTGACACAGGTGAGATGTTGATATTTCAACATGTTTAATTGTGTATGTGTGAGAGACATAGAAAGTGTGCCTAGATAGATATAGATCTTCCTTTTCTTGCAGTGTAATTAGTTATCATTCAAATGGTACAAACTCAGCTCAGTTTAAGATAAATGTTGCTTTACTGTATTAAAAAATGGCCAATATATCTTTGCTCATTATAAGCTGCCATCATTTGCTATGAATAATTCATGTTATTTTACTTGAAATCAATCCAAGGGTTTGGAAATTATAGAAAAGGCTAGAAAGCTTAGATTAACCAGTCACGTGATAAATTTCCATTGTGGATAAAATTGGAGTTCACAGGAATCAAGCTTGGTCCAAAATAAATGTAATATAATTAATCATTTGTGTTTCAGTTGTTTAAATAATCAGTTAAAATGTGGATTTGCAAATATATAGATTGGTGCTGAGGAAACAAAGAGGATGCCTCATTTTTGTTATGAGATGAACATGTTTCTAAAAGAGGCATCATCTTCAAAGACAAAAATTTATTTTATTTATTTATTAATGGGACTTATATCCCGCCCTATCTCCCGAAGGACTCAGGGCGGCTAACAACAATAACATATAACAGAAATTAAGATAAAATTAAAATTAAAGTCATCTGTGCAATAAATTAAAATTAAAAATTAAAAATAAATTAAACATTGTAAACATAATTAAAATGCCTGTGAGTCCAGGTCAGCCAGGTGGAAAAGGAGTGTTTTGAGGCCACGGCGAAAGGACCGGAGATCTTGGGTCATCCGAAGCTCAGGGGGGAGCTGATTCCATAGGACTGGCACTCCCACAGAGAAGGCCCTTCCCCTGGGGTTCGCCAGCCGACATTGTCTAGCCGACGGTACCCTGAGGAGGCCTTCTCTGTGTGAGCATACTGGGCGATGGGAAAAATGCTTCCGCTTGTGTGAGAGAAGGTAGAATGCCTTCTTATTTGCATCTCTAGGATACAGAATAAGGTGGAATGCTCTAGTACCAGAGCACTCTGATATCTGTTGACGATTTTTCTACTCAGATTTTTGAATTGGTCAGATTACTGCAATGATGTCACTGAATAAACATCTATTCATCCTTATTTGTCTGAAAGCATGAGCTCATGAAATCAGGTACAAGTTAAGATCACATACTGTAGGTCCACACATCTCTTGCTTATGCTATGTGGGAAATTTGTGGGAAATGACTACCCATGTTCACTTGCATGTCAACTCTCTCTATAGTATTGAATCACATATAATTAGGGCTCTGAAACACAGAATTGTCCTTAATTCCAAATATAGTTAATTAATTAGTGTTCTCGACAATCAAAGAGTAGAGACATAGAATTCATAGACAAAGGAAGCACAGGGTTCCGTCCTATATAAGTCTGAATAAAATAAATACCGTAAATAAATAAACTGTATCCATGTATGCATCCCCTCCACCCCAGTTTCTCCAGACCAGGGAATACAAATGGAGGAAACTATTGTCTGGACCTCCATAAATTTCATGAATGAGTTAATACTTAAGTTTGATTTCATTTCATCAATACCTACAGTATAGCTAGACACATACTCAGTTAACTATCTCAGCTAACATACTCAGCTAATGATCTCAGTTTCTGTTAGCTTTTTTTAACTGAAACATTTTTTATTTTACTTCACAATTTAAAAAGGCTTCTAATTCCTGCCCTAAAGCTTACCTTCCAGAAAATGTGCACGTGTTTGCTGTGGATGCAGTCATGCTTATGTACTGAAGTTTGCATTTATTGTTATTTTTTTAATATCCTAAATGATTGTGGAAACTCTCTCCCCTCTCCACACAGTATCCATGGGGTCGCGATGGGTCGGACACGACTTCACAACTAACAACAAAGTAGTAGTAGTAGTAATATAACACCCTCCATCTTTTTCAGTACATGCTATATACAGTATTTATGTCCAACACATACACACACACACATATGTACACATGCAAGAAAGAGAGAAAAACTATCTACTAAAGATGCTATCTTTCCTATAATACATTCCCATAGAAAACTGAGAAGATGACATAGCTCTACAGTTTAGCTTTCAGGTATGTTTGTAAGAGACAGTGATGGCTCATTTAAGCCCTGAGGCTGGGAAAGAGTGTAAGACAATGAATGCTGCTTTTCCAAGCAAGGAAAATCAAGTCACAATTCAAAACCAAACCAAACCAAACCAGGACTGTACAGTCAGAAACGGATTAAATTATTAAGATTGGGTTCTTTGTTAGTTGTCTATGAAATCTACTACCAAGCTTCCAGTTCAGATCCAGATAGTGGGAGGTAAAGAGAGAAGAGAGTTCCTGTGAATGGCAAACAGCCCAGGAGCCCGATCTCTGAAACTTCAGCATCACAAATTGCCAAACAGGAGTATTAATAATTAAGCTGCAATGTAGCTAAACTGAAAGAAAATTGCCTTGGCTGCTGAAGTACATTAGGAAATGATTACTGGGTTGCAGCAGCAATGACGGTGGGATGCAAAAGTCCCATGAGGAGGAAAAGGAACTTTAAATAATTTTTCAGTTGAAGAGATAGAATAAGTTGTTAGATAATAAACTAGAAAGAAAAAGAAAGATCATGCCGTTCCTAGACTTACTGCAATGCTTATGTATTTTTCTCTGTTATAACAAAATCTCACTCCATGTCTACAGAAATGTTTACATACAATGCAGCTATGTTTTCCAAAGAATGTAATTTATTCCTCCTTTTTTAAAAAAGAAAAGAAATATCACAGGACTGCTAAATTTTATCAAAACTGACCATATGCTTCAGGCAAGGAGATGCTGAAGCCATATATTTTGATGTGTGGAACTCCTGCAAAGTGAGCACTCTGCATTGCCAGGAATTATGAGCATCCAAGGCAACAGTCTTATCATTACCACAATTGTTCACAAATGCATATCTGTCTGGAGATGAAAGCATTTTTGTCTTTGTTGTCCACAGTGTAGTGTCAGTAATACTATTTTTGGTGTCAGTGTTGTTTGTTTCTCAAATTATGTACCTTCCAAATCTGCTTGCATGGCCCAGATACACCCATATCCCTGACCTACGATAAGACAGTGCTTTAGATGAAACCTGCTGGAGGTGTCTGGGGAGAACAGATAAAAGCTTTCAGCTGAAATGGATTTTAAAGAAAAAGATCTGAGATGGGGGGAAAGGGAGGGACAGAGGGGAGAACCACAGCTGTTTTCTTTTATGTTCACTAAAGCTGCTGTTGTGTCTATTTTTTTAATTAAAATGTTTTCTGAAGTTGATGTGATTTGTGGCTCTCTATCCTTTATTGAGGGATGTTGATCCATCCAGCTTGCAGCCTGGGGCAATCTAGAGCCCAAGGCAAAAAAAAACCCTGAAGCTGCCAAGAGAGGGACTGAGGCTCAGGTGTTATCTCAAGAGATTATTTGTCCTTTCATGGCCTCGCTCTTATCAAATGGGATAAAGGGGAAGGAAAAGGAGCCACTCTTCAGCTGTCAATCACAGAGTCCAAAGGAAATTGAAAGTAAATGAAATATGTCTTTAGCTAGAAGGATCTACATTACTATTGTTTCCTTATAGAACATTCAGAGGGTTAGTGCTATCATTGAAACAAAAAAAGAATTCCTGGTTGTTCCTGATTATTCCTTTTTTTCCTAGTAGCTCAATGTAAAGCTCTAACAATATTCCTCAGGAATTAGATTTGGGGCTATCCAACAAAAGGAATTCAATCCCTGCAATCTATTGGAACGGATGGATGAGAGTTATACATTGAATGGAGGTGTGTGTGGGGGAGGAAATAGAAAGATCTCAGTTCAGACACATCACAGCTAAAGATTAAATTTGCTTTATATTTCTAGCCAGCCTCAGTACTTTCCTGGTAGACTGAAAATAGTCTTATCATCATAGCACACCTTCCACTTCCCTGAAGCTGGAGATTATATTTAAGAACAAAAATCTGATTGTGATAAGTGGATTAAATGATAGCAGAGAGTTGGAATGAGTTTCATTGCACACAAGACTCTTGCTGCAAGAACCCTTGTTTGTTATAAGAGAATGCAAATACCCTTACAGAATCCAGACCTAATAAAAAGCTTATTTGCCAGAGTTACTGTAAAACCAAGTCATTACTAGGCTTGCTGTGCAGACATATCTCTGAGATCCACCAAATAAACAGCAGGGAAGGGCAAATAATTTTTTGAAGAAGTAAATGGAAGATTTTTCCAGTGCAAGCACTTCTTGTGGTTTTTCCATTTCCTTATATTTAATGCAGTATTTTTGAGTAAAAAAGTAGCCTTTTGAATGTTTCCAATATTTGAGGAGCTGCCACAAAGAAGAGGAATACGCTTATTTTCCAAAGCACCAGAGGCAGGACAAGAAGCAGTGGATGGAAACTAATCAAGAGGAGAGGCAATGTAAAACAAAGGAGAAATTTCCTAAATTTCTGGAATGATATAGGGTCTCCTGTTTGAGCATAGGGTTGGATAGAACAGTGGTGGTGAACCTATGGCATGCCTGCCGGAAGGGGCACTCAGACCCCTCTCTGTGGGCATGCGCACCTCACTCTTTGGCTAAGTTTTCACAGGAAAAAGCCATTTCTCAAGCCCCGTCCTAGCCAAAACAAGCGTCCGGAGCAAGCACTCTGTTTTCAGTTTTGAATTATATCAAATCTGACACCAGAAACAGACTAACAGATGACCTGAGTGCTGCATGTGTTGCTCTCAAACTTATAAAGTATGAGCCAAGGTTAGACAAATTATCAGCATGCATTGTTGTTGTTGTTGTTAGTTGTGAAGTCGTGTCCGACCCATCGCGACCCTATGGACAATGTTCCTCCAGGCCTTCCTGTCCTCTACCATCTTCTGGAGTCCATCTAGGCTCACGCCTACTGCTTCAGTGACTCCATCCAGCCACCTCATTCTCTGTCGTCCCCTTCTTCTATTGCCCTCAATCTTTCCCAGCATTAGGCTCTTCTCCAGTGAGTCCTTCCTTCTCATTAGGTGGCCAAAGTATGCATACAACAGCAAAAATCACATTAATTGTTCAAGATCATGCCAAATGCAAACTTTTACCTTTCAGTAAAAAGTTGTTTGCATCATTGAAAGCTTTGTTATTGTGTTTTTCTTTTAAGACAAAAGATGTTAATGTATGAGTTGTTTTTTTCTAAACTAAAACCTCAGTATTCAGATTAAATTGCCATGTTGGCACTTTGCGATAAATAAGTGGGTTTTGGGTTGCAGTTTGGGTACTCAGTCTCTAAAAGTTTCACCATCACTGGACTAGAACATCTCCAAAGTCCATCCAAGTCTGTTATTCTATTATTCTTTCTATAGAATAGGATTCATCACCTACAGTCCCAATGCTGCTTATGGTCCCTCAATTTCTTGTATCTCTGAAACTACCTCTATCTGGAATAGCCATAATAATACTGGAAAAATTTCCCATAACTTTAAAGAAGAAACACATGCACATATAGTATAAACCCTAAAATAGGTTTTATATGAGGAAGGAGGGTAGTCTTTTTCAGAAGAGAGTAATATTGAGTTTTTTTATCTTGCCTTTACTTTATGTTACTCAAGATAATGAACATAATTCTCCTGTGTTCTCTTTTCCCTACAACAACCTTGTGAGGCAGATTGGGCTGACAGATAATGATTGGCCCAAAGACAGCTTTCATACTTAAGGAAGATTAGAAGCCATGGTTTCCCAGCTCCCAAATCCCCAGCGAGACTTTGATCTCCTTCATCAGAGATAATACTCATATATGTTCAAGCCAACCAATATTGAATTAAGATTGCTTGGATTAAGCTCTTGAAAATGGATTTTTAATTCTGTCTTGCATAATAAATTATGTTTTATTTTCCTTCTCCTATGATGTGCATATATGGCCCATATGTTCACATATGGACTATTTAGTCTCACTGATCTGGTTGGTTACCTATTTTAATTTAATGGATGTAAAGATGTGACATGTGCATTCAGGTGTGCACTGAGAGTAGAGGGAAAGGTGACTCAAGCTCATTTCTTAGAATTGCTTCTTCTGCTTTCCCATTGGGTTCTACTAAAATAGCCCAGAAGCCGATTAGCAATGAACATAAAGTGAGTTTAATCGATTCAGGGGTTGTGAAAATTGAAATAACTGCCATGCGGACTGCTGCATTCTTGGGGGAAAAATTACTTAATACTGTAGAAGATGATGGTGAAAAAAGGGAAAAAAGAAATTCTAAGTAACAAAATTTGGACAGGCTACTCTGTCACTGTTATTTAATTTATGTTTCTGATGTGAAAACTAAATTCCATAGTCCTCATGTATACAGTTCCACAATTTAATATACTTTTAAGTAACTTGTTTAAATCAGCATGAAATATAATTCAGATTACATGGAATTAGTTTTCCTTTTTTATCTTGTTTGGTCTACCATGGTCACTCTGGAGTCTGTTGATGCCCAATCAAATGAAACAAGTAAGTAAATAATGAAACCATGTAAAACAATTTCTAAGGAAGCATTATAGGATTGAGCCTCTTGCCCCCCCAATAATGGAGGGGTGCTCCTGACCTATGGTATTTTCATTCCTTTTTCTCCTATATGACCTGAGGTTCAAGGTTCGATGCATCCTACCAACCTCTTTAAATCTTTGACCAAAGTATATTTCTCATTAAATTGTAATTGTAATTAACATTATAGGATAAATGTAACAGTAATTTATATATATATATATATATATATATATATATATATATATATATATATATATATATATATATATATATATATATATATATATATATATATATATATATATATATATTTGTGTGTGTGTGTGTGTGTGTGTGTGTGTGTGTGTGTGTGTGTGTGTGTGTGTGAAATGTTAACTATTTAGATTACCTTGCTAGGCCCCAAACATGGGGCAAATCTTTATTTCCTGTTTTCAGCCTTATCTCAAAGGCCATCGAACAGGCTGTAGTCACACCGGACAGTTCATATATTTGTGTAAATTACTAACAAAGAATTAAGGGAGACTAAGATGCATTTCTGACTCTTTAGTCTTCATCAGTCAGTCATACCCTTCTGAGATTCGAACCTGGGCTGATTGCATATTAGGCAGTTTTTTACCTCTTGAGCCACAGGATCTCTCTCGCTCTCTGTTAGCTTTCTGCAAGGGGAGATATGATGTGTGTGTGTGTGTGTGTGTGTGTGTGTGTGTGTGTGTGAATTTTTTGGCTTGCTAACAAAGAATAAAGGGAGACCGATATGATCATTTCAAACTTATTTGTTCTCATCAGTCAGCCATACCCTTCTGAGATTCGAACCTGGGCCGACTGCGTCTTAAGAAGTTGTTTTAACCCCTAGGCCACAGGCTCTCTCTTTCTCTTTGTTAGCTGAGAAGCAAGGGAGATATGTGTTAAATGTTTGTTAAGCATTCAGAATACACTTGCTTGGTCCCAGACACAGGACAAATCTTATTTCTTGTTTCAGCCTAGCCCAAGGCCATCTACAGGCAGTAGCCACAGCAGTGGCAGCTCATATTTGTGTAATTTTTTTGGTTTGCTAACAAAGAATAAAGGGAGACCGATATGATCATTTCAAACTTATTTGTTCTCATCAGTCAGCCATACCCTTCTGAGATTCGAACCTGGGTCGACTGCGTCTTAAGAAGTTGTTTTAACCCCTAGGCCACAGGCTCTCTCTCGAATCTCAGAAGGGTATGGCTGACTGATGAGAATGAATAAGTTTGAAATGATCATATCTGTCTCCCTTTATTCTTTGTTAGCAAGCCAAAAAATTTGCACAAATATGAGCTGCCACTGCTGTGGCTACTGCCTGTAAATGGCCTTGGGTTAGGCTGAAACAGGAAATAAGATTTGTCCCGTGTTTGGGACTTAAGCAAGTGCACTCTAAATACTTAACAAACATTTAACACACACACACACACACACACACACACACACATATATATACACACACATATAAATGTATGTATACATAAAAGCATAGGGAGAGAAAAAAAAACACTGATTCCCACACCTTCTTTATTTTTTAATTAAGGTTTTTAGAAAGAAAGCCAGGAAGTTGATAATGGTTTGTCAAAATGCCAGATGTGATCATGATGACACACAATGAAGCTTCCTCTCTCCCCAGCATGTCAGTAAGGAAAGTTGAGGCAAACTATAGGTCATGCTTAAGACTACTTATGGAAATGGATTCCCATAGATCACTCCCCATGTGGTTGAAATTTTAATGATCAACAGCCAATCAAAAAAAGCAGAACAAGCAACAATCAAAGCAGTATCCACTCTCCTCACCAGAAAAATTAAAGCAGGGCTTGTAGCTTTGTGTAGGTAAAACTAACTAAAGTTTTATGTTTGTATGTATTTCCATAATATATGCATAGTTCAAACAAATTTTTGAAACATATACCACTGTGGCCACAATTTTCCTCAGTATCTACAATTCTATACATCTTTTCTTAATATATTCATTTGGATTTCTCTTTTTTTTTTAAATAATTGCATTACAAATTCAGGAAAAAATTGAAAACCACCCTTGTTTGTGATGGTCCTCTGGTTTACATATTACATATTAACTTGAGGAATGAACATTTCATCTGTTTCTATTAAAATGAGCACCAAATGAATTTCTCCCTTATTTGTAATAGCATTTATGAACTTCTCCTACAGTTTATAACATGATAAGCCAACTTTCTCAGCTTTCATCTGCTATGGGAAATTCAACTCATGTATTGTAGAGATATTTCTATTTCTTTTCAAAACTTAATAAATTTAACAGACATTAACATTAGATTTATATCTGATATCTGATATTATTAAATAAGAAAATGCTAACAGAACTGATGGGCAGTTGCAACACAATTTATTAGTGCCATGTCATCTCATCTACCCAGGACATTTTTTTTTTTTTGCAGAATTCCTTTTTTCATGATCTACTTTATGAAGAAAGCTTTTAAAATATATAAAAAAATGATTATTTTCGCTCTCCTTTCTTTCATCTCCTAATTAAGTCCCATAAGATTCCAGATAAGTTTAAAAAATAGTTTAACTTGAACTAATTTTCAAGCACAGTGAATTTTCTTCCTTTTTATTAAATGATCCATAATCAAAGGAAATGTCAGCCAGGGAATCCAGAAGTTCTTTTTCATATTCTTTTTTTCTTAATTTGTGTCCTCAGATGTTGGGGCTGGGATGCTACTGAAGGGATACTCAAACAGTTTTCATTTGGGGAGCCATACTTAGTCTCAGCTGTTCTTCCAGACAATAAGATGATCTTGGCTCCAGAGAACTGTAATTTCTTTGGAAAATGCAGAACTTTTTCATCAAGACTTTGTAATGTTGACCTATTTTCTGTGTCTTCCTCAAACTTGGATTATTACCAGAGGCCTAGGAGTTTGAGGCTATTGTTCAGTATCTTAGCCATTCCTAGCACTGTATTGTTCTGAATAGAGAGTTCTGATGTTGTTCCTGGGATCTGTTAAAGTCACTCTCCCAGCTTACTACTACTACTACTACCCCTACTACCACAGGAACCTCTTTGGCCTTTACTTCCCACATCCTCTCCAATTCCTCCTTCAGGTATTTCTCCAGCTTGGAACTGTTATATATATTAACACTACTTTCTTATATCTATTAACACTACTTTCTTCTAGTAGTCATTGTCTACTACCATGATGTTTGATTGATTGGATACGACCTGCTTGTCTGTTTGGAACCTGAAGTGTCCTGGGATTTTAGTACTCTTATTCTCCATGACCTTCTGAGGAATCTCCTATCTGGACTTAAAAGGGTCTGGGCCATATACTGTGCAGATGTTCCTGTACATAATGCTAGTTACTGCATCTTACATCCTGCCACTATATATTGGTTTGTCTCCAAGGCTCCTCTGTATAATTTGCACCTTGGCTCCTGTCTGGTGTGCTTCTATAAATCTGGTGCTTAGTGTCTGTTCTTGGTTGGCTATGATCATTGCATCAGCCAGTTTCAGTCATTGGTAGAAGGTCGGCTATCTCAGCTAACTGTTGATAGTATATCCAATGCAGGGTCCTGTCTTGCCATGTCGCTTCCACTGCTTGAACTTCCTGCCATGGCTGATGCCACCTTAGGCTTTATCTAAGCAGCTCATCTTTGGGTGCTATCTTACTGATGTACTCCTGGATGCTTTTAATGATTCATCCAGGCGTTACATTTTTAGCAAAACTGGACTGTGACTTGAAAAAACTGTAGAAATCTAAACTGTGATTGTAATACTCTCCTGTTACGTATAGACTGGTAAATCACAACTGAGATTTGTTGGGGCTACTATGCCTTTATTAGTAACATCCTTTTACAGCTTCTGCTTCTTTTATGGTTTCCTATTCAGTACAGCCACAGCATAACTGATTAATAGCTCTCTAATTGCCCCTAATTAGTCAGTGTCAGTGGTGGTAAGATTATTTATCTCATTATTTTTTCTCTTCATTTGCATTGTGAACTAACATAGTACATAATTGGAGGAACTAGGAACCTTTGTTAATTAAAGCTTTCTTCTGATCAATGTTGTAGAAGGATTTCGGCCAGAAGGGTGAGCTTTGTAGACCAATCCAGCACTACATTAAATGCCACATGGAACCACTTTTCAAATGCAACTTCCTGCAAAAATATTGTATGGGGAAAAGAAGGAGAGTAATGCTGTACAAGTAATAATGAAAACTAATTTGGAATCAGGTTCCTGTATGAATTGGTTCTTTCAAGTGATGACAAAATATTACATCATTTTTAGAGGTTTAGGCTAGCACATTCTATTTTGCTCCCCAAATGTACTGTTACTTGTTTCTGAAAAAAGACAGAGCAATTGCCTCATAGTGAGTGATGAATCTTCATAAGATAATGAAGATTCTTTTATTTTACATATAATCCATTGATTAATCTCTTACTAGCCTTCTACTAGTTAGTTAATATATAAATCTGTGTTATAAAAAAAACCTTCAGAACAGTCAATGAAGATTCTCAGTCATCAAGATAAAGTTGTCTGGAAATTAAGTCATGGCAACTGGACTGCTTTTCTTATTGATTTGAAATGTTTTGATGCTTATCCAAGTAGCTTCTTCAGAAGAAGTTGAAGAACTGAAGAAGCTGCTTGGATAAGCAGCAAAATGTTTCAAACCAAAAAGAAAAGTTGGCATGACTCAGCCTCCAGACTCTTCAGAACACATACACCAAATATTTTCTTTATATATCTAATTACGTGTTAATTATTGCATGCATTGAAGCCTAACTACATGTTGTTAGTTGTGAAGTCGTGTCCGACCCATCGTGACCCTATGGACAATGTTCCTCCAGGCCTTCCTGTCCTCTACCATCTTCTGGAGTCCATTTAAGCTCATGCCTACTGCTTCAGCCACCTCATTCTCTGTCGTCCCCTTCTTCTATTGCCCTCAATCTTTCCCAGCATTAGGCTCTTCTCCAGTGAGTCCTTCCTTCTCATTAGGTGGCCAAAGTATTTGAGTTTTAGCTTCAGGATCTGGCCTTCTAAAGAGCAGTCAGGGTTGATCTCCTCTAGGACTGACCGGTTTGATCGCCTTGCAGTCCAAGGGACTCGCAGGAGTCTTCTCCAGCACCATAGTTCAAAGGCTTCAATTCTTTGGTGCTCAGCCTTTCTTATGGTCCAACTTGCACTGTCATACATTGCAACTGGGAAGACCATAGCCTTGACTATACGCACTTTTGTTGACAGGGTGATGTCTCTGCTTTTTAGTGTGCTGTCTAGATTTGCCATTGCTTTCTTCCCCAGGAGCAAGCGTCTTTTAATTTCTTGGCTACAGTCCCCATCTGCAGTGATCTTGGAGCCCAGGAAAATAAAATCTGTCACTACCTACATATAACTATTTTATTCTAAAATGCACATTTTGATAATTATAGGGATCCAATTTTGAGATCCAACATACATTTGGAAAAATAGGTGATGTGAAAAATATCTGATTTCTAATAATCTGAGCATAACAAAATGCTGAACCTACTTCCAAAGTTGTAAGATGGCAGCCATTAAATTAGAAATCCTAGTTTGCAGAGTCTAATAGGTAAAAATGGACTTTCATTGAGTTTGTGACTCATTGATCAAAACATAGTGCAAACTGGTTGTTTTTTGTCCTAGTTATTACCAGAGAATGATTCAGTGATATACTGTAGGTTTAACCTAGACTGGTAACCATGTCTATTCTTTTCCATGAAGAACATTATGTGACCAAGGGCATGACAGATGACAAGAGGTTACTAAACATGAATAATATTTATTCATTTTCTAGGCTTGGTGGGAGTGGTTTTGGCTTGGTTTGATTTGGTTTGGTTTTGAGCATTATTTGTAATGGTCTACTATGAAAGGAAATAGTGGGAAGAGTTCAATATAACTCCTTTCTAAATTACTTAACAGTCTGGATAGAAATTGTAGTGTATGCCGGGCTGGCATACACGTGTAGCAGCCGCATCAGAAGGCACAGAGCTGGACAGCTCCGTGCAGGAACTACGTTCGGCGGGAAAGCCAGATTTAAAGGGATTGGCTGCCTGGCCGGCGAGAGACCAGGGTTCAAACTTATTGGTCAGGCATTCACCTGGGCGGGTATAAAAGCATGCCCAGGTAACCATTGTCCCCTAGTTCAGACCACACTTACCACCAATAAAGATTATGCTCTCACCTACACCTGCGTCTCATCGATCCACGAACCCGACTTAACAGAAATAATCAAGTTTAGGGTTCAGATTGAGGACCAATTAAATCCATTAACATTCTGAGTTTACCTTGGTCTGCTGCATACTTAAGATGGCAGTATTATGATACCAAGGATAAGGAATCATTGTGGGTTGGTAATGACTGAAATAGAAAGGTCTGCATTTTTATCTATAGAAATATAATGTTCTTGAACAACCATCATTCAAAGAAAGAAGGAGAAAGCAGGACAGAGAAAAGCACCTCCCTTTTTAAAAGGACATTAGGCAAAGCTTGTCAATAGTATACAAAAAATATAGCTGCTGTTGTGACATAAAATAAATTGAAAGGCATTCTAAAATGTGGACTTTTATTGAATTAAATATTAACATAAATAACAAAATGACTACAGAATTGGATGTGGTATTGATTTAAATATTTAATCTGGCTAGAGAAAACACTGTGGGGGTGAGTGGGAAGAAGCTGCCTGTGGTTCATTTTGCTCTGTTCAATCTGCTGCATGTTTCAGAGTTTCATGGGAATTCAAGTGGAGCATCAGAAAGTTTAATGAAGAACGATCAGGGTCCTCATTACTGGTGTGGAGTAAAGGGAGGGAAATAGATTTGTGGGTTTTAAAGAATACTGACATCTGGAAAAAGGAGGCTAGTGTTTTACTTACTACCTATTGCTGGACAATCTGTCTCTTTCACTTTCTTATTCAATCATTTTAAAAAGAAAATTCTAAAGTTTACTCCATCTTTTTGTTTATGAAAAAACTTGAAGATGTTGGTAAAAATGCAACCTAGCCAAATTCTCATTTGTCTGTATAGGCCAAACTGAAGAGGGACAGATGACATCTGTTGACTATGTGGTTTAATCACTGAAATGCTGAACTAGACCAAGTGTCAAGCGCAAAACATCAGGTCCACACATGAAAGTCTAATTAAATTGATTTATTGCTAATCATGCTTATACACAGGAATCAAATGTTGGAAGACTGCTATTATTCCTCTCCTGAGTGTTCTCTTCATTAGGATAAACATACCTAGCTTCCTTAGCCATTCATCATACGTTTTAGCCTCCAGACTCCTGTTCATCTTTGTTGCTCTTCTCTGCATGCTTTCTAGGGCCTTGGCATCTTTTTTGAATTGTGGTGACCAGAAGTAATCCCTATGATGATACAGTTTAGAACTGCATTGGCTTTTTTGGCAGTTACAGCATACTGCTGACTCAGAGATCCATCAAGACACCAACACCCCTCTCACAGTTACTACTTTTGAGCCAGATACCTCCTATTCTATATCTATGCATTTAATTTTTCATGCCTAAGTGAAGGACCTCACTTTTCTCACCAGTGAACTATATCTTATTGGAATGTTACCTAATTGGGTCATGAAACATCTGCAAAAAAACACAAACCAACAACCTCAGAGAGCACTATGGATCCCACAGTCCTCCTCCTCCCCTCTCTCTTCCTCTTCCTCCTTTCCCCCTTCCATTTCATAAACCCCACTCTTTTCTAGCAC
Source organism: Vipera berus (assembly GCF_964194415.1). Taxonomy (NCBI): domain Eukaryota; kingdom Metazoa; phylum Chordata; class Lepidosauria; order Squamata; family Viperidae; genus Vipera; species Vipera berus. Next base: position 40,434,887 of record NC_138207.1, read on the forward strand.
TGATGATGTTATCTAGTTGGGTCATGAAACATCTACAAGAAAACAACTAACCTCAGAGAGCACCAGAGATCCCAGAGTTTTTCTCCTCTTCTTCCTTCTCTCCATAAACCCCATTTCCTTCCAGCACTGGTGTTATTATCTATTTGGGTCATGGAACATCTTCAAGTTGGGTTATGAAATGTCTGCAATGACATTGCAGATGGTCTTTGAGTTTTATGATTCTATTAGATAACTTTTTACTGGATATGTTTTGGTAGCTTCAATTATCAATTATCTTAGGATTTATAGAAAGGAGAAAATGGTAATAAACAAATAATAAACAAATAAATAGCAAAATACTGAAAGTGCTGATTATCTGTGGTGAAATAAAATGCATGTGTATGTGTATGTACATATATTTGTGAAAAATAAATATAGTATGTGTTTGATGCTTTTTGCAAGAACATTGATGCCAAACTTAGAAATATTTAGAATAGAATAGAACTGGAAGGGACCTTGGAGGTCTTCTAGTCCAGCCCCCTGCTCAAACAGGAAAACCTATACCATCTCAGACAGTCTCTTCTTTAAAATCTCCAGTGATGGAGTGCCCACAATTTCTGGAGGCAAGCTGTTCCACTGGTTGATTGTCCTCACTGTCAGGAAGTTTCTCCTTAATTCCAGGTTGTTTCTCTTTTTGATCAGTTTCCAACCACTGTTTCTAGTCCTTCCATCTGGTGCTCTGGTGAACAACATGAACCCCTCTTCCTTGTGGCAGCCTCTCAGATACTGGAATATGGCTATCATGTCTCCGCTATTTCTTCTTTTTTTTAGACTAGCCAAACCCAAGTCCTGCAGCTGTTCTTTGTATGTTTTAGTTTCCAGGCCTTTGATCATCTTAGGTACTCTTCTTTGAATTTTTTTTCCAAACTCTCAACATCTTTTTTGTGATATGGTGACCAAAATTGGCTGCAGTATTCCAGGTGTGGTCTTACTAGGGTTTTATAAATCAATACTAATACTTTATGTGTAATAATAATAATAATAATAATAATAATAATAATAATAATAATAATAATAATAATAATAATAATAATAATAATAATAATAATAATGAGAAGAAGAAGAAGAAGAAGAAGAAGAAGAAGAAGAAGAAGTAGTTGGAAGGGACCTTGGAGGTCATCTAGTCCAACCCCCTGCTCAGGCAGGAAACCTTATACCATTTCAGACAAATGGCTGTCCAGTCTCTTCTTAAAAACCTCCAGTGTTGGAGCATTCACCACCTCTGGAGGCAGGTTGTTCCACTGGTTAATTGTTTTAACTGTCAGGAAGTTTCTCCTTAGTTCTAGGTTGCTTCTCTCCTTGACTAGTTTCCATCCGTTGCTTCTTGTCCTGCTTTCAGGCGCTTTGGAGAATAGCTTGACTCCCTCTTCTTTGTGGTAGCCCCTGAGATATTGGAACACTGCTATCATGTCACCCCTCACCCTTCTCTTCATTAAACTACACATACCCAATTCCAGCAACCGTTCCCTATATGTTTTAGCCTCCAGCCCCCTAATCATCTTTGTTGCTCTTCTCTGTACCCTTTCTAGAGTCTCAACATCTTTTTTACATTGTGGTGACCAAAACTGGATGCAGTATTCCAGGTGTGGCCTTACCAAAGCATTGTAAAGTGGTATTAGTACTTCACTTGATCTTGATTCTATGCCTCTGTTTATACAACCCAGGATTGTATTAGCTTTTTTGGTTGTTGCTGCACACTGCTGGCTCATAGTCAAGTGATCATCCACTAGGACTCCAAGGTCCCTCTCACAGTTACTGTTTTTAAGCCACGTCTCACCTAATTTGTACTTGTACCTTTGATTTTTCCTGCCTAAATGTAAAACTTTGCTTTTCTCCACATTGAAACTCATTTTGTTGGATAGGGCCCATTGTTCAAGTTTGTCTAGATCTTTTTGGATCCTGAGTTTGTCTTCTGGGATGTTGGCTACACTTGTCAATTTGGTGTCATCTGCAAATTTGATGAGTTCCCCTTTAATTCCCTTATTTAAGTCTTTTATGAAGATATTGAAAAGTACTGGGCCTAAGACAGAACCTTGTGTTACCCCACTGCTTACTTTTCTCCATCTACATGTGGATGTAGTGCCACTGAAGACTACTAATTGAATATGGTTTGTCAACCAGCTACAGATCCATCTGGTGGTGATGTCTATTCCACCTTTTTCTAGCTTACCAAGGAGTAGGTTGTGGTCTTCTTTATCAAATGCCTTACTGAAATCTAATTATACTACGTCCACAGCATTTCAATGTTCTCCTATTTTAGTCACTTTATCAAAGAATGATATAAGATTGGTTTGGCATGATCTGTTTTTAACAAACCCATGCTGGCTACTAGTTATAACTTTGCTTCTAGTTGTTTGCAGATCTGTTTTTTGATTATCTTTTTTAGGATCTTCCCAGGTATTGATGTTAAACTGATTGGTCTGTAGTTTCTGGGTCTATTTTTCTTTTTCTTTCAGAGAAGATGGAAACCACATCAGCCCTTTTCCAATCCTCAGGTATTTCACCGGTGCTCCAGGATTTTTGAAAGATGTAATACAATGGTTGTGAGATAACATCTGCCAGCTCTTTAAGAACTCTGGGATGTAGTCTGTCGGGTTCCAGTGATTTATATTCATCAAAATCAGATATTTGTTCTCTTACCATTTTCTTGCTTATTTTAATTTTTGTTTCTAGTATGTATTTTGCAGTGGGTTTTTTGTGTGAAGACTGATGCAAAGAATAAGTTAAGCAGCTTTCTCCCTGTTGCCTGTTATTTCCTTGCCATCTTCTTTCTCTAGTGGGCCTACAGTTTCCTTGAGTTTTTCTTGTTGTTCATATGTTGGAAGAAACTTTTTATTATTATCCTTGATTTCTCTTGTAAGTCTTTGTTCATTCTGACCCTTTGCTTTCCTGACTTCATCTTTGCATCTTTTCTGGCTGTCTGCTGAAAATTGGCCTTAGTTATGTGCCCCTCTTTCCATTTTTTGTATTTGTCCTTTTTGTCTTTCAGTTTGTCAGAGAGATCTTTGTGCAGCCATGCTGGTTTCTTCTTGAATTTCTTGTTTTTCTTTCTCAATGGTATTGTGTTAGTCTGGGCTTTTATGGTCACATTTTTCAGGGTTTCCAATGCTTCTTGGGTTGTTTTTCCCTTTAGGATTTTCATCCAAGGGATCTTTCCTAGGTTCTCTCTGAGTTTGTTAAAGTCAGCTCTTTTGAAGTTCAAGACACTTGTTGGATTGTTTTCTATTGCTAGTGTTTTCATTATATTAAATTCCAGTATGATGTGGTCACTTTCACCCAAGGTTCTGGCAATTTTGATTCCCTCTATCACTTCTTCTCTATTTGTAAGGATTAAGTCCAGTATAGCTTTACGTCTAGTTCCCTCCTCTATATTTTGAGTGACAAAGTTGTCAGCTAGGTTGGTTAGGAATCTATTTGAGCTCTCTCTCACTACAAAGTTTGTCTCCCAGTTAATATCTGTATAGTTGAAATCTCCTATTACTACTGTGGTATGCTTTCTACATATGCTTGTTAACTGGTTGGCAGAGTTCATCTATTTCTTCTGATTGGTTGGGTGGCCTGTAATATACACTTATGGTAATGTCACTTTTTTCTCTTTTATATTGACCCATATACATTCTGGAGATATTTTATCTTTGTTCATGTGCATTTATATAGATTTGTAGTGCAAATCTTACATGTAGTGCAACTTCCCCTCTTCTTTTTGTAAACCTGTTTCTTTTGAACAATTTGTATCCATCCATCAGTCCATTCCATTCATGGGTTTCATCCCACCAGATTTCTGTTATTCCAACTATGTCATATCCTCCCTTGTGTACTATTGCTTCTAATTTATTTATTTATTTATTTATTTATTTATTTATTTATTTATTTATTTAGTCTCATAACTATCAGTTTATAACATATGTTATTTTTATTTCTATTATGCACTATTACAAATAAAAAGATAAGCAATTAATTTGCCTAACTTGATACTTATTCATGACTAAAGAGGATCTATGAGCTTCGACAGACTGAGGTTCATGTAGGTTAGTTTCTACATGTCAGTTTTGAGATTAAGTGGATAGATTCAGTTGATGTGGAAGAGCAATGATCTGCTTATAAGAAATATAAAATAGACTCATTCCTATGAATTACAGATAAAGACAGCAATGAAGAAATGATGGAATTATTAAATATTAAATGCTTGTTTAAAAGGGCAAGATATTTCCCATATCTGTTTGAATTTGCATGCTTTTTATCAGCTGAATAACATCAACCTTTGCTTTTAATCCTGTTATTTACACACTGATTCTAAACATATATGGGCTAAGACATACAAACAGTAATATATATATACATATGTATTTGATTACTGGCTGACTTTAGCAATTTTGAATTGTGCTGTTTTTATTTCACTGAAGCACAAAAGAAAAATGAAATAAAAAGAGAAACATATTTTAACATCAACAAGTTTATGTAATGCCGTTTTAAGAGAAAAGCTGAATGAGGCAATGATACTTAGCACTGTATTTTGTGGTTATCTAATACAATTTGAATTTGAAAAGTATTCTACAGAATAAAATGTTCTAAAGCAAGTAAAAATAAATGTAGATGAAGTTCAAAAGAATTTGCTTTGCTGAGAGACTGAGCAAAGAAAAGAAGAAATGGACAATCAAGAAATGCAATTGGGGAATAATCTTCTTTCACAAACACAGCTAAACCAAAAACATATTTTAAACAAGAGTTGATAAAGTTAGCCTTGATTTGGATTCAATGTCAAAGTTAAAATCTGAATTTTAATAATAAAAATAATAAAAAACAACAATGTAGGTTACAATGAGATTAGACAATGTCTCAATGAACAGGCTTCACAAATTGCCCTATTAGACAGTTACATCATAGCACTAGTTTCTGTAGTCTAGTGGCAACACGATTTACAACAATATATAGCTCTTTATTTTACAACGTAATCTGCAAGATATGAAGGAGGCTTGTGTGCCCTAGAGGAACGTCTCGGAGTTCCCATCAATTTGTGGTCTACCAGCTTACACAGTGGGCTGGGTAGACTTGTGTTCCTTTATGCTCCTGAGTAAAGGGGATTAGATGCACTCTGGCTGGCCTCTCCAGGTTGGCCCACCCCAGAGTCAGACTGTTCGGCAGAATAGGCACAGTGGTTGCTGACGTTCTCTTGGCTTGTTCTTTCAGGGGGTCCATGTTGAACTCCAGAGCTCCCCAGTTCTCCCTCTGGTTCCATCTCAGCTAAGAAGGAAAAGTCCTGGTAGTCCATGTGAGGGCTGGCTTGGCCACAAGTTTGAGGACCTTGGGAGGGACTTATGATGCAGTCCTCACTTAGTGGCCATTCTGGAAACCATTTCCTGAGCTGATCAATGTGTCATCTGACAACTCGCCCTCCGTCCAACCTCACTTCATAAGATAGGGGTCCAGATGCCTTGGTGATTTGACCAGGCACCCACAGATTCCCATGACCATAGTTCCTGGCCCAAACCCAATCGCCCATGTGCAGCTCCCTCGGGGGTTTTGGTCGAGAGGCTTCTGCTGCCACTCTATCTGGATGCAACCTGTCCAGTTTAGTAATCAAACGCCTCCCCCAACGTAGTTCTAAAGGACTTTTGCCTGTAGCAGTGCAGGGCGTAGAATGCTGGCAGAGTAAAAAATCTGCCAATCTGTGATGCCAGTCACCTGTAACAATGCGCTTGAGTGCTTCCTTCGTTGTCTTCACCATGGGTTCAGCTTGACCATTAGAAGATGGATGAAAAGGCGCAGACATTGCATGTCTGATGAGATTAGCTCTAAGAAAGGCCTGAAATTCAGCAGCAGTGAATTGGGCCCCATTGTCAGAAACTAAGACATCTGGCAACCCATGTGTGGCAAAGAGTTTTCTCAGCACCTGGATGGTTCTAGCAGTAGTCATGTTAGGAACTGGAATTACTTCCAGCCATTTTGACTGCCTATCCACTACTATAAGGAAGAGCTGTCCCTGAAAGGACCCAGGTAGTCTATGTGAACCCTAGACCAGGGAGTGTGCGTTTCCTCCCACCTGTGAACTGGAGCCTTTGGCATTTCAGGCCTAGATTGCTGGCATGTATAACAACCATGGACTTGAGCCTCAATGGCCTTATCAAGGCCAGGCCACCAGAGGTAGCTTCTAGCTAAAGCTCTCATTCTGACAATGCCTGGATGGCCTTCATGTAATGATTGTAAAACTCTGTCTCTTAGGGAAGTGGGAATTATGACTCTGTTTCCCCATAAAATGCACCCTTTATGGGCAGATAACTCATGCCTCCTGACAAAATAGCTCTGAAATTCTGAGCCTGGACTTTTATCCAACCAGCCCATGTATACCCATGACAACACTCTACTATTTTATTTTATCTGTGGCAGTTTCAGCAGCAATGTCCCCTGCATGGAGGGGAAATTCAGGTATATTGCTGTATATACAATATTCTAGCAGCAGGAGCCAAATCTGGATCCATTAGTGGCAGTGGTAGTCTGCTGAGGCCATCAGCATGGACCATTTCCTTGCCCAGTTTGTGAATTAATTTAAAATTGTATGCAGATAGGAAAACAGACCATCTCAACATTCTTGGAGATAGTATGTGGGGGGTTTGTTTGTCCATTGTAAAAAGTCCCAACAGAAGTTTGTGGTCATTGTAGACCATGAAATCCCTGCCATATAAATAGTCATGGAATTTTTTTATTCCAGCAACGATGCCTAGGTCCTCTTTTTCAAACTGAGCATAGTTGTGCTCAGCAAAAGACAATGTCCTTGAGTAAAACGCTATAGGAACCTGTTTCCCATTTTTTTCTATTTGACTTAAAACTGCCCCCACCCCATAGGGAGATGCATCACATGCAAGACATACAGGTTTAGACTCTTTGTAGTGAGTTACAGTGGACTTTTCTGACAATAGTGCTTTTAATTCCAGGAAACTTTTTTCATGTAAGTTAGTCCATTTCCATGGAGCTTTCTTCTCAAGAAATCTGTGGAGTGGCTCTGCTATTGCAGCCTTATCAGGTAGAAATGTGTGATAAAAGTTTAGGAGACCCAAGAATTCTTGTAGCTCTCCTTTTGATTTGTGCCTAAGAGCCATTTTAATGGCCTTCACTTTAGAATCAGCAGGGTGAATGCTGTTAGCATCAATTCAGAAACCCAGGAATTCTGTTGAAGAAACCCCAATACTACACTTTTTCTTTTTTAATTTGAGGCCTGCTTCGCTAAGCCTCTGCAAAACAGCTTTGAGCCTACTGGCCAACATTTCTGGGGATTCCCCTGCAATAAGAACATCATCAAAATAAGGGCAGACACCCTAAATACCCTTGAGTGTACGCTCCATGATCCCCTGGAAAATACCTGGTACAACACTGACTCCAAACTGTAAGTGTTTAACTTAAGAGAGAATTTTTATAAAATGTTTTATAGATGGCATTTAGATCCTAAAAAAATAGCAAGTATGTATCCGAATTGCCAGCCCAAATGTTGGAGGTGTGGTTGCGAGGATGCAACGTATTTTCATATATGGTGGACTTGTAAAAAGGTTAAAGCTTTTTGGATTAAAATTTGGTGGAATATGCAATAGATATTTAAGAAAAGGATAAAGTTTTCTCCACAATTGTTTTTATTGGGTATTATTACAGAAACTACTGTTATAGATATTAAGTTGATGTTGAATTTAATTACGGCAGCGAGACTTTTAGTAGCGCAATATTGGAAGAAGGAAGAACTGCCAACTATACAAAAGTGGACTTTAAAAGTTTCTAACTTGGTGGAGATGGCAAAGATTTCAGCGTATTTGAAAGACCAATCGCAACAGAGATACATTGTGGAATGGAGGAGATGGATTGATTATATTCAGAATAAATATGGGACTAAAAAGTTTCATTTAGCATTTGAATAAGTAGTGGATTTATATGATGTATAACTAGTTAGTAGTTTTTATTAATATTTTGACGATGGCGAGTTAAAGTGCGATAGAATTTAATGTTTTATTGTTGTTAGCATATTTTAGATTATGTTTGTTTGTATTTTTATACCCTGTATTCAGCTCTGGGAAGTCGGGGAGGGGGGAGGGGAGGGTAGGGAGGGGTTGGGGAGAGGGGAGGGGGAGGAGGGGGGTTTTTTGTATTCAAAAATGTATTGTAAAACTTTTCAATAAAAAAACAACAACAGTGAGTCACTACCTTGATGTGGTTGTGGGGCTTGTGTACTCTGTGGAAGATGAGAGCTATGCCAGAGGTTCAACGATACTGGGCATGTCTGATCAGAGGAGTCAGACAAAGAGTGTCTCTCCCATAAAAAATATGGTGAGATGTAAGTTTCAGAATGCCATACTTGCTCGGATGTTGCCCGGGTTAACAGGGTTTGCGTTAGAGGTTGGAGTTCCTGGGTATCTGGTGGAAAATGGGTTACAGGACTCAGGACTGTTGGCTGAGCAACCAGGGCCAGCAGCTGCTGAACTACTGGAAGAAAAGGTGTTTACCCACTGCAAGAGCCTTGGTGGAGCAGTGGGCTAATGCCTCCTTAAGTAACACGAGCTGCCTGCAATTAGTGTAGGTTCGCATCCCACCAGGCTCAAGGTTGACTCAGCCTTCCATCCTTCCGATGTAGGTATTATGAGGACCCAGATTGTTGGGGGCAATAAGCTGACTTTGTAATAATGCTGCTTGGGGGGGGGGGCGAAAGCCCTTATAAGCAGGCATATACATAGAATGAAGGCTATTGCTAAGCACATTGATTTGTGCTTAGATTGTAAGCCGCCCTGAGTCTTCGGAGAAGGGTGGGATATAAATGGGATTTAAAAAAATACACAGTGATTGAAAACAAAGAAATAATGATCTGTTATTACAGATCAAGTCCAACAAGAAGAGGATATCTAAAACAAATGCACCAGTTATGGAAAGAACAACATCCAGAATCAGAAATAACAGAACAGAGACTAGCAGATCAATGCCGATTTATAATATGAAATAAAGTATTCACAGAAACAGAATTGGACGAACTGCAAAGTTTTACCCAGGGCAAAGAAATCAAAGCCTTGCCAGAAGTAATTCAGAATGTAGAGGCAAGCCAGGGGGAGTTGGCAGTGAAGGAATCTAGCAGAGATATACAACTGTTCTCATTTGGAAACCAGGCACCTCTTGCTCAGGAAAAACAAAGCCCTCTAACTAAAGAAATAAAAGAATTGAAACAAAGAATAACTGAGCATCTAGAACAGCACAAAAACAACAGAATAAGGCTGCCTGCATTGAAGCTTGTTCCAAAGAAACAGCTAGCACAAGAATTAAAAGATGCAAATACTGCAATATCAAGTATAAGCACCAATTCACTGCAAGAAGCAAACTAACTAATGTACAGCACAGCTGCAGCTATAACTGAATACCTGGGATGCAAAATCAACAAAGAAGAAAAACAAACAGTGCACCACAAAAATGGAAGGTTAGACTAGAAAATAAGATCAGCAAGTTAAGATCACATGCAAGCAAGCTAGAACAGATGAAAGAAAAGAAGCTGAAGAAGCTGAAGAACAAGAAGTCCAAAGAATACCTAATCAAGAAATACCACTTAGAAACAAGGAAGATCAAGGAAGTACTGGAAATAATAAAGCAGCAAATAACAGCTTGTCATGGTTCTGATAAATGAGACAGTTCAAACATTGACACAGCTATAGCCAGGAAAATCAGTAGATATGAAGCTCAAATTGCAAATTATAGGCAGAACCTCCAATTTCAATCCAATCACAAACGTTTCTACCAATCTATTAATGGAGAAACTGCAATGAATCTGTCAGTACCAGACAAGGAAGAAACAGTGCAGTTCTGGAATTGGTTATGGGATAACCCAAAGAAACACAACAAGGTTGCAGCTTGGTTAAAAGAGGTGGATGCAAATAAAACAGAAGTTGAAATGAAAGAACTAGTAATAACAACAAAAATGGTAGAAAAAAGAGCAAGGAAGATCAAAAATTGGTCAGCACCAGGTGAAGGTGAACTGCATGGGTTTTGATTGAAACATCTAACTGTTATATATCCACTCATTGCCAAGCAGTTCAACAATATAGTACAAGGAGAAGAAAGCAAAAGGGGAAACACCAAAAGCTATCTTTTAGAGATAGATGAGAAGTAGGAAGTATTTAAACAGAGTGGAATATTTTTTTTCTAAATTGGTCGTATGAAATAATTTAATGGAATTGCACTCAAAAATTCAGTGGGAAAAAGAATTGATTCATATTAATGAGAGTTTTTCTTTTCTTTAGCCTAGCCAAAATGAGACTATGCACAGTGTATTCTTCACCTTGGACAATACCTTAATTTCTTCTCTGTACATAGAGATACAATCATGATCATTTTCTGATGCCAGCTAAGCAAACTTGCTATCAAACAATGAAGATGATGGTGGCAAATGAGGATTATCAGGCTAGTCTTACAATTCTCAGTTTTGCATGAGTAAAGACAAATACTTCCTTAAATCAAGCTTAATTCCTAGTTACAAGAACTCATCTACATGGCTCTCATGAGTGGAAAACAAAAGTAATCTGTGAATTGCTTTCTTCTGGTATTTTTTCTCCCAAACATCTCAAATTAGTCCACAATCCTGAGATTTTCTGTCTGTCTCCCATGCAAATATAAACTTCTTTGGCATTAGCTAAGATTCACAAAGTTTGTATTTCATTTTGCCTAGCTTAAACTTCAAGGACATTTATGAGATTTATGAGGAACAGTCCAAATAGCCTTTGGGAGACAATTTTTCAATGGTATTCTGCAGCACAGTGATTACTATCCTTTTGATGGAAGAATCAACTCACCACAAATAACAAGGAGATGCTTCTTTGTCATAAACATTGCTGTCTAAAAATTGAATATACAAAACATCATTTAAAAATAATTCTTACAAACCCACAGAAATAAAATAACAAAACCAAAGCATTCTGTTGATGCAATTTTCCTGGAGGTTGTGGGCTTTTCTGAAATGTAGCCTTCAGTTATATCATCTCTTGTATGTAATTTAACTGTAAATAAATCCATTTTAAGAAATGCCTTTCTGAATTTTAGTCCTTTTCTTTCCTTTAGGTGGGTTTTTGGCCTGATTTTATGTCCAGACCATGATTGCCATGCTTTCTCATTGATGGATTTCCATGTTTCTCAACCTTCCTAAACCACAGAAAAAGAAAAAATCACTATGACATGATGGAACTCTTCTGAATTTTATTTGAAGAAGGAGGAGAAGGAGGAGATAGGCATATCTTTAATTGTTCTATCAGTGAAATAATAAAAACCTTCCAGAAATTTACTGTTCCATTAGTAATTTGTTTTCTTTTTATGACTTTGTAATCCCTTTTTATTGGGGTGGAGTTGGGGTCACTGAATGGAGCTGAGTGTTTACTGGCTGAATGCCCTTCCTGATGCCTACGTCAGGATATTTTCTCTTTTCAGCCTGATAGAGAAACATCTGTCACTGCCTAGGATTGAACTCTCTACCTTCTGAATGGGAGGTGAACATCTTCCCCTCTAGGCCACCACACCATTTGCTGTTCCATTAGTAATTTTGAAAATGGCTGTAGAGAGCAGTGCTTAGTGACTGGAGAGATGGGAACAATGCACAGCTAGAGTGAAATTCTAAGCCTATAATGAAATTGTAAGACACACTGACATCTTTTTATGTTATCTTAAAATAACATAAACATTTCATACTCTAAAAGTTTTTTTTCAGGTTAATATCTCAGGATTGAGGTCAGAAACATCAAAGTCTGTGGTAAAAAAAAGAATGTCAATTGTCATATCAGGAGCCCAACCAAGACTGCCTGCAGAGGATGCAGAAACTAGTCACTGCTCCTTAAAAGGCTGTGTAGTGTAGTGGACTATGTAGTTATCAGGAAGATGATAAATGATATTTCATTTCTAATCATACAGTATAGGGCAGAATCCTGTTGATTCTATATAGAGCAAACTATTTATCACAGAAATTAATTGATTATTCCTAAGTATTCCATGAAAGCAAAATATGATATTTCAGCAGTGATTTTGTAAATAAGTGATTGCTGTACTGAATATTTACTTTGCTTGCATGTATATTGGAAGAATATTGCATGGGACAAAAGACAAAAATAATAATGATGATGCATTTGATATGAATCATTTCAGCTTTTTTTTCATCTTCTGAATTTCTGATCACTATTTTCAACACTATTTGTCTATATGCACTGACACATATATACTGTAGACTTAGATACACAAAGGATCACATATTTGATCACCCCGTTTTAAGATGGTCTTTGTTCTTACTCCCTGTGCATTGCTATTGCTACTTGCAATTTGTTTTGTAGCTTCTTTACTTTGAAATATTGAGGTGTGTGTTTTGTTGCCCCTGATGTGCCTACAGTATAAATTTACATATTAATAAGAACCCTCTGTGCTTAACTCTCTCTTGTATTGTCTTCTCAACTGCTTAGATAAAAAATATTAAAACGCCTAAGGAATTTATATTTGGTTTCTTTATAAACCAACCTTTATCACACAATGCTGGTGATGAGGATATTTTAGTGTTAAATGTTAGCAACTTTGATGGTAATAAGTTTTTACTAAATAAAAAAAAAAATTCTGAACTGTGTATGAAAACTGTTTTTACAGAACTCTGCTGTCATGCTACCCTGCAAGGGATCATAATATTTACATGACATGTGGTGGGAAAAATGTCCTCTTAATTAAACAACCAAAGTATTGATGCAATGTTTTCTTTTACATTCATATCTTTTTAAAAATAATTTCATTGTGAATTTTACTTGAATAAAAGAAAGAGAAGGACTATATAAAAGGAAAGAAGAAAAGAAAAGAAGAAACTGCACAAAGTAATACAGCTAAAAGAAAAAGAAAAAAAATACTCAAAGATGTGTCATCCAACCTTCATTATTCAGTGATAAAGAGACAATAATCCCTTTGTCTCCTTATTCAATACTTTTTCAATCATCTGGTCTAAAAACTATCACTTTAGGTCTTTCTATTTTCAGCAAAAAGCTCATTGAAGGTACTTGTTTTTTTATCTTCCATTGTGGATATTTCAATAAATCTCCATGTGCTCATGACTTCCCGTCTAGACTACTGCAACGCTCTCTACATGGGGCTGCCCTTGAGGACAACTCGGAGGCTTCAGCTGGTGCAGAATGCAGCCGCACGAGTTGTGATGGGGGTTTCCCGATACTCCCATGTAACACCTCTACTCCGCGAGCTGCATTGGCTCCCGGTTGCCCTCCGGGTGAGATTCAAGGTGCTGGTGATGACCTATAAAGCCCTAAATGGCTTGGGTCTGGGATATCTGAGGGAACACCTGCTGCCAGCATCAAGTTCCCTTCATCCAGTGCGCTCACACAGGGAGGGTCTTCTCAGGGTGCCTCCGGTAAAAGACTGCCAGCGGATAACACCCAGGGGAAGGGCCTTCTCTGTGGGTGCGCCTGCCCTCTGGAACCAGCTGCCCTTGGAGCTTAGGACTGCCCCCGACCTTCATTCATTTCGCCGGGATCTGAAGACCTGGCTCTTTGAGCTCTCCGGCCTGGCTGAGAATTTTTAACGGGTTTTATTTTTAGGGATGATTTAATCTTTTTTTTTAAATTGTTTTTAACTTTTGTACTGGTTTGGTTTTAAATACCCTGTAAACTGCCCTGAGTCCTTCGGGAAAGGGCGGTATATAAATCTAATAAAATAAAATAAATAAATAAAAATAATACAAATAACAATTTTGCTGGCCAACAAAATAATTCCTTCTTTTCTGCATGTATCCACCATAAACAAATATATTATTTTGGAGTGGTCCAATAATCCTTTCCTCTCTTCTATATCTTTTACTCCCTTTAGTAATAGTCATCTTTTTCTTTATTTCACATTTGTAATCTTTAAATGAGCACTAAAATAAGTTCATTTTTCCCCATGTCTGTAAAAGTTTAGTCCCTCTCAACACTCTTTACTTCTATAAACATTATCTTCTTCATGTTTCCCTTCTTTTTCTATTTACCTTTTTGCTTAACATAGTCAGCCAATAAGCTTCCTTAACAAATTTAAACATTTTTTCCATGAAAGTATATATTGTCTATTTATTTAATTAAAAATATTGCCAATAAAACAATATTCAAAATGTGTCTGTGGCTTTAGTCCATACTTTAAACTTCCTTAGTCCAAAATCCTGTATCCTAAGCTTTTTGCATTTAATTCTTTTTAAAATTTTATAACTGATTTCTTTCTTTTTACTTTAATATTTTCCAATTTGAAGATACACTTACCCAGGTGACTGTAGGTGATCTCCTACTTTGAAGATCTCTTCATACTTTTAAATTCCTCCATTTGTGTTAAAAACTGGATTGGGCAAACCCAGTGACCTTCAACCAGGCTTTGTGTGAAACGGAGTGTGAGGTCTTCTACTGGGGCTGCTGGTATGCCTGCAGAGTCTCATAAAGTTCATGTGGCCATCTCATGGCTGGAGAAATTCATTAGCTTTCCTCTGCATCATCCCAACTGTTTTGCTGGGACATGTTGGTTTGCCATGTTTCCACCCAGAGGTTTCTGCTGTCATGCATATCTACACTGATCACTGGGATCACCACACAAGGAACTGAGAAGAACTCCAAAGTCCACAAAGACATAGGAGCCATGATAGTGCATAGGAGCCATTGTGACACAGTGGTTAGAATGCAATATTGCAGGCTAACTCTGCCCACAGCCAGGAGTTTGATCCTGACTGGCTCTAAGTTGTCTCATCCTTCCATACTTCTGAGGTTAGTAAAATGATGATAAGATTGTTGGGGGCAATATGCTGACATTGTAAATTGCCTAGAGAGTGCTGTAAAGCATTATGGAGTGGTACATAAGCCTAAGTGATATTCCTACATATCTTTGGGAAATGATACATAGGATTTATAAATGCAGTGTAAATTTTAACATGAACATGACTATATAGGCATGTAAAATCTGATAACGATATGGGGTCAGCTTAAAGTAAAAGGTAAAGGTAAAGGTTCCCCCGCACATGTGTGCTAGTCATTTCCAACTCTAGGGGCTGGTGCTCATCTCCATTTCAAAGCCGAAGAGCCAGCGCTTGTCCAAGGACATCTCCGTGGTCATGTGGCCGGCATGACTAGATGCCAAAGGCGCACGGAACGCTGTTACCTTCCCACCGGAGTGGTCCCTATTTTTCTACTTGCATTTTTACGTGCTTTCAAACTGCTAGGTTGGCGCTTACTATGGGCTAATTCAACACCTCTATGTTTTGCTGCTTTAGGAAGGCTCCAAGGCTACAGATACTGCCATCTTCTAACAATATCTTTTATTGTACATATATATTTACTCCTTTCATACCCATCTGTCACTGTTCTCTCCAGGGTCATCAGGCAGTTTAATTTGCCTGTTCTGTCTAAGATATATTGCAGAATCATATATTTAAGAACAATATTGTTTTGCCCTCGCCCAACATTCTTTTATCCTTACTAATACAATCTTTGTTTTTTTTATTTATACATTTTTTTCTTAAATCACCGTATCCAAATATTTTGCTGTCTAAAACAATTACACCTTAAGCCACTGAATACTGAATATTCCCCTATTTCCTTTTCTAGGCAAATGTCATCAGAAATCAATGATATGCACAATGCACTAAATACCAAATGTGGTTTTGTTGACTGTGAAACTCTCAAGTACATTATAATAAATTACTGTTGTGTTTCTGAATATTAATAACATTTGTACTGATAATGTGGAATGCCCCATATCAGAATGATAAGTTCATGAAATGGCTATGGGAAAGGTTTGTTCCATATAAGGAAAATTACTCATACAGAATAGGACAAAACTGTGTGGCTAAATTTGTCTTCCTAGTACATGAAGGCAGATATGACATTGTTGCCATTACCAAAACTTGGTGGAAACCTCTCCAGACTTAGCTTTTAAATAATCGTGTCCACTTTCTGCCCTTTAGAGTTGGTACTGAAACCTTTATGGCTAGTACAAACACAACCTAGGAGTTGGAAGGATTGAACAGTTTTTTTTATTTAATAAATGAAACAAAATACATACTTGGGCAAAAATCTGAATCAAATTCTAGGAAGTTAAAATAAAGGTAAAGGTTCCCCCGCACATGCGTGCTAGTCGTTTCCAACTCTAGGGGCCGGTGCTCATCTCCGTTTCAAAGCCGAACAGCCAGCGCTTGTCTGAGGACGTCTCCGTGGTCATGTGGCCGGCATGACTAGACGCCAAAGGCACACGGAGCGCTGTTACCTTCCCACCGTAGTGGTCCCTATTTTTCTACTTGCATTTTTACGTGCTTTCGAACTGCTAGGTGGGCAGAAGCTGGGACAAGTAACAGACACTCACTCTGCTACACGGCACTCGGGATTCGACCCGCCAAACTGCCGACCTTCTGATCGACAAGCTCAGCGTCCTAACCCACTGAACTAACAGTCCTTTATCAGCCAACAGATCAGCAAATAGAGGGGAAGGATGTATGAGCAAAAGTTAAACTACACAACTGAGCAACACTCTACTGTAAAAAGACAAAATATTGCTGGGACCCCTGTTTATACTTTGTCAGCCATTTGATGATATCCACATGGAGAGTTATCCATATGGAGGTTCTTGGAAAAAGGTTTTTTGCTATAAATATTGACTTTCCCATTATTTTCCATTGCTCCAAATATTTACTTCTAATGTTAACATTCCAGTCTCCTACAATTTGTATTTGTGTGTGTCTATGTAATGTCAATAAAATCTTGCAAAATTAGGGACAATTATTTATAGTATACATATAATCCATACCTTTTCCCTTTAAATACCCAGAACAATCAGGAAAGAACCAGCATTTTTCTTCTGTGTGTTTAGACATGGAAAACCATGGCATGTAAATATATTTCATAGCCACATATGTGATGTGTGCAACTTTCGAAATTCAGAACAAGATATATTGAACAGATGCAACTCCGAACTACTACCTCATTCCTGAAACTGGACAAATCTGTTCTTAACAAAGAAACTGCAGCAGTTTTATAGATAGTGGAATGGATTGTAACTTTACAGCCTTCTGAAATGCCCCATATAGTGAAAAACAGGTCATCCTCTTTAAGCTGCATGGCAATTTTCCTTTATCAGCCCCAAGGCTTTCTGTTTAAGGTAGGATTATATCAAATTTGATCCCTTAGCTTCAGTACCATTCCACTGAATGGCATATAGAGGATAGCTTTCTGTAGTCACCTTACATCGATCTCATTTTTCCACTCTGCATCCCTTCTAACCTTGCCATTTTCATTAGACTAACCTGCCAAACCCAGTTATTCATATTGCCAATAAATGAGCACTCGGCACTCATTATCTGGCAAGAAGTGCAAGATGGATGTGTGTGTGTGTGTGCTGGGGGAGTGCCAGTTGCTGGAGGCTTTTGGCCCTTCTCTTCTACTGTTAATCCATCTCTTTGTGAAGAAAGGTCCTTTGCTTCAAAGAAACAATACCAGTTGCATGTCATCATTAGTCTGGAAATTATAAGAGAAACCTTCCATCACTATCGGCACAATTACCTTCTCATTCGCCTACTCTACCTCATTAAAAGAAAAATGTTACAATTACGGCAGAGACGGTGGGAACAGATTAATGTTCTGTTTCTAATGCATTGATGAATTGGCACTTAGTCAAAGAGATTCTTTTTTAAAAAAATGATGAAAGCCTTTCTTTCCAAATGAAAATTATAAATAAAATAGAGAGTTCAAAATTATTATCTCTCAGCAAAATTAGAACCTTTCACATACAAATCAGCAAGCTGCGTATTTTGCGATATCTCCTTTCTAAAACAACCTTCATGGGATTTTTTAAAAACCTTTTCCTTTACTTACTGCTCCAACTATCAACCGTGGTTTCTTAACATTTCTAGATCTTTCCAGATATTCCTGCTTAATGAATATTGATGGATTCACTTATTAGCATCAAAGATTCGATTAGACTAAGGTGCTTATTTGGGAATAAGATGCTAAAGTCCAAACAACTTTTACTTCTAAAGACAGTTGGCCCTTTCAAGGATCCAGAAAGATTATGCTCTTCCAATTTTTAAGCCCCTAGTTAGATAAAAGTAATGATAAATGAAAACAGAATCCTCTTCCCAATGAAGTCAATAATTGCCAATGGGGGAAAATAAGAAAATAAATATATATCTGAGGCCACCTTTGAAGCTGAAGTGTGGTCAAAATGGCTGTCCTTTCTGTCTTTCACACACACATCCTTTCCCAGTGTGCAGTGAACTCTACAGGTCTGCTCTATGTATCAAACCTGTAAGAAAAAAGAAAAAGTAAAGGGGAATGGGCATGGGAATGCAGCATTATGTCATATATTTTCTATATAGACTTGTGATCTTTGTTTCAGGTAGAGTTGTCACTGTTGATTTTCTCCTTTTAAAATTTTAGCATGGGCAGTGAAATACTAAGGATGCTAATTAACTGTTCTTTATGAAGGAAGTCCAGCTATTCTATTCTTTATTCTTTAAGGGGAAAAGGAGATTAATCTTTTCTCTTCTCCCTTCCAATTTTTATAGGCCTGTTCAGGGAAGTAGACTACAGTAGCAGTCTTTCAAATTATTTCACAACAGAGATTTCTTCCTGTTAGTGGGATAATAATTTGGGTTCGGTTTGCTTCTGCATTAATGTCGGTCAAAATTGAACCTAATGACAGACAATGAATGAATATGATATGATAGTTAGCCCACAGCCACCTCTGTGGGGAGCCATTTCAAAACATGAACATTTTCTTAAAAGGAATAATAGAGAACAAAAATCTTAGACTCTGGTCAAACAGATTTAAATAGCTGCATTTATCCCCCCCTCCCTTAAGTTAATCAAGTTAATCAGAGGATGTTTATGATGTTTAGGTTGCAATCCTAAAACTATTTGCTTTATTGGAATAACATAGATGCATGGCTTGTACTGGTTGGTGAGCAGTAGTCAAATTTTCTTTTAAAATTATGCACAAGATTCAAAAAGCTCCCTGAACTTCAGGCTAATTGGTTATCATGGACATTCAACAGTGTTGTTTTTTTTAAGTGTGTTCATTGTCACCTACTCTTTGCATTTTAAGTTATGACTAAGAGTCCCTGGAAAAATTCTGGAAAAGCATTTAATTCACAAATTGTTTTTATAATCTTGACCTTCATAGCTTTATGTGGTCTCTTTCTTTCTCCTTGTTGCAGTGAAACATAGAAAAGAAAAAAAATGTAACTGCAATGGAGTAAAGGTTATAACTGCTTTCTAAATATGAGTAGCAGACTCTGTTAGAATCCTTTAATGCTTTGTATAATTGCTTAGCAATAATTCTCTGGGAGAAACACTGAAGTGACCTATTCAGGCACTGAGAGATCTTAATGCCTGTAGTGCTGAAAGAAACAGAGCTTACATGATACTACTATTAATTATGGCATGCTTACATGATAGCTTTAACTGTGGACAGCTGGTTATTCAAAGCATCCACTGGTACTTAGGAAGCTATATCTGTAAAAAAATTACTAGCTAAATTTTACATATGTGTAAGAAACTATTGGTTATTTTTTTTCTTTTGCAAACTAATTAATTGGCAGCATTTTTTTTCTCATGTTATAAAAAAACCCCACAAGAACTAGCATATATATTTCTTTGGAAAGAATCACTTTGCCAATTAAACTATACCCAAAAGTTGTATATGCTTTGTTTCTGTTGGTAACATCCTTGTCCGATGGAATATCCATTTCTTTTAATCTTATGTTTAATCTTGACCTTGGCTTAGATATTCCTTACTCCAGGTTTATAATAAGTAGGATTAGAATTTCTATACCATTTGCTATTCCAAGCAAATTCGACTTTTAGGCATTGATTGTTCAATGGTATTGCTGTTGATCTGAAGATACACAATAGCAGTAGAACATTTCATTAACAAATCTGGACCCAATAGTAGATTTAGAAAGGAAAGATCAAAATAGAATCAAATGTCTAATTAAGCCCTAGGATCAAGTATTTGCTTATGTCAACCCCAGCCCTGTAATGGCATATTTTATCAGCAGCAACAAATAAGAAT
The DNA here is from genome assembly GCF_964194415.1 of Vipera berus. NCBI lineage: Eukaryota > Metazoa > Chordata > Lepidosauria > Squamata > Viperidae > Vipera > Vipera berus. The sequence goes on from NC_138207.1 coordinate 40,454,978, forward strand.
ATACCTGAATGTGTGGCATTGAGCTGTTGATACATAAGGGACCCTGTGCTATACACATAAAGCACATACTTTACAAAAATTGAAAAGAACAGCCATAAAGTTTGAAGGGCAAATAAATAATGTTTATCCCTTCTCTCAGAATCTTTATAACTCTGGTTGTATAATAAGATATAAATACAGCTATCAGAAATATATAAGAACATAAGAAAAAAGGTCCTAAATTAAAATAACTGCCAATCTACTCCATGCAATCAATGTCATGCAGTGGCCATGCAGACGTTTTCAGCATTGCAATATGAACAGTAGGGAATGAGGTTCCCTATCAATTCATATTTAGGATGTTTTAAGGAGAATTGTCAGGGTTCTCTGTTGGTAACTTAAACTGAATATGATTAATTCCATAATTCCATAAATGTATCTCTGGTTATGATTTGATTTATTGAGAAGAAAATTAAATGAATAACACTAGCATTCCAGGGAGTACTTGATTTTAAACTGAGAATCCTGTATATAGGCAAATTAGCATAGACCAGGGGTAGGCAACCTTGGCTCTTTTATGACTTGTGGACTTCAACTCCCAGATTTCCTGAGCCAATTCTGGGAGTTGAAGTCCACAAGTCATAAAAGCCTACCCCTGGCACAGACAGTTTCAGGATATTTTCTCTTGCTCTTTTAGTAAAGGAAATAAGCTTGCTCCCTTCTAGAAAAAAGAGCAATCTGCACCTGTTGATTGTTTTGGAAATGGTTTCTAGACTTATTATCAAATTTAGAATCAGCTTTCACACCTGTGATTCTGGAAATAGATAGTAGCTGTTGATAGTCTAGTTCTTCATGAATTTTTCCATTTTCTTTCAAAAACACAAAAATTGGTAACATCTGATAGCAGCAAATTCCAAAGTTTAAGTATGTGTGATATTAAAGAGGAAGGGAGAAAAAAATATCTCCCAAACTGAAAAGCCTCAGATGCAGTAGTCTTTTATCATAATGAAAGTGCTGTTGCCCCTTAATTATTTTGATTGCTTTTTAAAATATTTTTTTAAGTTTCATAATATTCCTTTTCAGAAATGGACATAAATAAATTAAATCTGTGGATATAAAGTCAAGAAATGGCCACAGACAACATTATTAAGGTGCAGTTTTTGAAGATATATTGACCATTAGTAGGCATCAATTACATTACTGATTTATCCTTATTGGGAATCATCAGTTGTGGATAGGATGAATGAGGATAAAACAAATACAATTATATTTCCTTGTAGTCAATGTAATTGAAAAGTATAACACACCCACCCACACACACACACACACACACACACGATCTGATAGCTCAAGGGAAGGTAGGCTATACATATCATTCCGATAGCTTCTTGCAGAGGAATTTGTTCACACATTTTTCATTTACATACATGAGAGCTTTGGCTAATCTATCTAAATCTGCCAGCTATATCAAAATGTGACTATGCAGACTGAAGTATAATATCTGTAACTGCAACAGATCAGAAGTAGCCTAGCATTGTATCCAGTGGTGGGATTCAGCTGGTTCACACCGGTTCAGTAGAAGTTTGTGGGACTAAAAAAAAAAAAGTTCAATCAATCAATTCCAACTTCTTGAGGAAAAAAAAAGATCTTGCGAAGTTGGAATTGATTGACTGAACTTTTTTTTTAGTCCCACAAACTTCTTTTGTTTGTGGGACTTCATATGGCGGCAGAGGAAGTGACGAAGGAGCTGGAAAGAAGGTTAGAAAAGAAATGGTTTGGGAAGCGAGGGCATCTGGGCTCCATTTGCTGCTTCTGTGGTGTGTGGGTAGAGCTGCAAAGAGGGCTCAGAAGGGAAGTGAAAGGAAAGAGGGTGGGTGGACAGGTGAGAGGGGGATCTGCTAAAGCAGAGGAGAAAATGAAAAGCAGCCCCCAACCTCGCTCGCCGCCAGCAGTTCAGAGAAGCTGCCTCTGAGCTGGATGGCTGGCTGACAGATGAGGAGGCACTACAATGGGTTGTGCCCTGGAAAAGGAGAGCATGTGAGGCTGGGAGGGCCAGGACCAGGGGAGGAGGGAAACCAGTCATGCTGGGATGCATCCGGCCACGTAGGACTTCAGCGAGTTAACGGGTGGCTGGTTGAAGAGAGGGACAGGTTCCCTTCCAGCCATTCTGGGTCTGTCTCCACCCACACCGATGGGGCTGCACTGCAGAAGGGAGATGACAGCAGCTCTGATTTCCCCCCCCCAAAGGCTGTCCCCGCTTCGGCCCTCTGCCCAGGGCCCCTTTAACACAATCCTACATGACCGCTGTATGGATGAGAGGATTGGCTGGTGGGGGGGTGGCTTTCTTCTGTGGAGGTGTCCTGGCCCTCCTGCTCCCCTAGCTGCCCCCCCACCCTCCTGCACCTACCCTAGTCAAAGTCTCTTGCAGCCCCTTCCCCCACTGGGACCTCCAACAATTCTGCAACCAGAAGCTCCTGTCCCCCCCACTGGTACCTCCTTCCCCCCCCAGCCAACCCCCAAGCAGCCCACCCCAACTAAGGCAGAGGGCAGACGAGGCAGAGAACTGGTTGTTAAATTATTTGAATGCTACCACTGCTTGTATCTGATCACCAGTCCATCACCAAATGGGAGATTTTTCTGGCACAAGAGTAATAGATGAACAAAGATTTAGGATATAACAGAAAGATATGGCAGGAACAGTCTATGGACGAGTTCCAGGTTTGTCCTGCTTTCTATTTTCCTTCTTAAAATGAGCATCAGTATAAAACAGTGACAGCAGGATTGCCAGCATTATCTAGAAATCAATTGGGAGTTCCTGCAGAATGTGATGCACTGACTATTTGATCATGTCATTTTGGCTTTATTGACCATACCATTATCTTGCAGACAACCCTGTAATTAACATAGGGAGACTTAAGATTGGAACTAACTAGTAACTAACATGTTGCCTTGACTAAGAATCTGTTCAAACAGCAGATCCTGTAGAGATGGTGTTCCTGAACCTTGGCAACTTTAAGATGTATGGACTTCAATTCCCAGGAAATTGAAACCCACACATTTGAATCACAGCCAAGGTTCAGAAACAATTTTATTGGGACCTTTGCATCAAGAAAGACAGGGTAAAGCAAGATCTAAGTCTCTGTTTCTCTGACAGTCAAATCCCCAGTTACTTTCATACCAAATTGAATTCACTGCTTTTCCTACACAAAAGACCCCACAGCCATCACTTGAAGTCATAATTGTACAGAATTAGATTTTGCATATGTTTTAGGACAGGGAATACTGTAATATGAATTGGGTCTCTATGCAATTTGGTTATTCAGATTGCCTACATTATATTACTAGTTCAGTTCAGGATGGGGAAAAGGAACTAATTTTCCTTACATTGCAAAGATTCAGTCCTAGCCTGGTAAATGTACAAATAGTAACTTTGTAGGAATTTGTCACAAGGAGTTTCTTGTGTGCACAAGGCCTCCAGCTAAACTTATGGCAGCAATAAATATGAGTGAAATGTTATTTGAGCTCTGACTTCAGGAGTAATTTTGTTCTCAATTACTGCATTCAGAACAGTGAAGAATAACAAGAGCCACCATTTGGTATGGCTTGGATTTGGGAAAAGAAAAAAAGCAAGCAAGTTCTAATCCTTATTCACTGTTGCCAAAGGAAATCTCAGTGTTCATTTATTCTTCAGGGACTGCTAATATATGAAAGTGAGCAAGACAAACACGTATTATTTCAGCTGAGAAGAGTCAAATGGGAAAAAAAGATGGCAAAACCTATTCAAAATCTCATTTCAACCACAGCATTGTTGCCATTTTGTTTTCCATATGCCAGTAACTGGCATTATACAGTATATCAAGCCTCAGATAGGGAAATGGGAATCTGCAGGAAGATATTTTTTTAAACAAGTAAACAAGTCCCTGCAGATTTTACTATAGACTGTAGGGGACAGTGTTGATCTCTGATTCAAGACCATTGAGTTAGTGCTGTCCAAAGACATTTCTGAGATCATGTAATCAGCATAATGTCATGGAGCACTGTTATCTTCCTACCGAAGTGGTACCTATTTATCTATTCACATTTGCTTCTGAACTGCTAGGGTGGCAGGAGCTAGGGAGAGGATAGGAGCTCACCCCATTGTGTGGCACTCGGGTCTTGAACTTGGGCTGCCGGCTTTCCAGCCGACAAGCCCCACATCCTAACTGTTGAGTAACAATGCTGCCCTTGCAGGAACGCATGCACTAACATATTCTATAGCTCACAGGTGTCAAACTCGCCGTATCACATGACATGTCACAACGTATTGTGACCTTTGTTGTATTGCTAGAGCAAGTGTGGGTGCAGCCTCTGCATTATGCAATTGGCCCATGGGGCAACAGTTTGACACCCCTGCTATAGCTCAACTGAAATTACTCCAACAGTTTGAGATCACAAACGTGGGGAGAGATTTGAGATGGGTCTACAAGAACAAAATTAAACAAACTCTCATATAGAAGACCTCCTTCTAATGTAGCTGGAATCTGAGAATGCTTTAATGCTTTATGATGGGATTTTTTCATTATTTTCCTTATGATTAGGTCATTCCAATGTACAACAAAAGCAATACACTGGGATTTTAGGAGTATTGAATTTTGTTTCCAACTTGCTATTTTAAATTAAATATTACTAAAACTTACATTTCCATAAAGGAATGCAAATCAGTTGTGCACATGGCAACTCAGCTGCCCAAAGCCACCTTATTGGGAAGATGGATAGCCTATAAATTTAATAAATAAATAGTTTTACAAGGATATTGTTCCTATTGGAAAGTACACACATATCCTTCTATAGCTAATTAAAGTCTGGAAGTATACTTTGATATGCAAGATAACTTCATATTTTAAAATAACTGTGACAGAATTTAATTCAACCTATTCTGGTTTTGAATTATAACTATGTATATTGGAATGTACCATATACAAATTTGTGTTTCTATTAATATGAAATCTTCAATTGCTCCTACAGAAATTATTGCAATTCTGAATTTATACTATGTTATTTCTGTTATAATTCATGTATTACTTGGATTTTAACAATGATGTATAGTAACATTCAGTTACTTAAATGAATTACTAAAACTTTTAACCTATGTTTGTGAGACTTGTAAATTCCATTTATTTGCTTTGTGTTTTATTTTTCATTTTTGGCCTTTCTTTTGTGTCTTTTTGCTCTACTTTTTTCTTTCATTCATATTGCTTTTCTTAATAAAGGAATTATTATTGAAAATAATAATAAAGTTACCTATGAAACTTGTACAATACACACAGGTAGTCCTCTATATATGATCACAATTGGACCAGAACTTCCATTGCTAAGCAATGTGATCATTAAGTGAATGTGGATTTTGTGTTTTTTTAATTGAGTTTAGTCATATTATAGCTCTTATAAAATAATATTCTCAATGAACCAATTTAATAACCTGAGAATATCCTTTTTATTTTTAATATTATTCTGTCTTTTATCATGGCACAAAAAACAGAAAAAGTAATCACACTAACTATAACCCTAGAATATCTTGACTTTTCCAACAATGCAAGATAACCTGATCTTAGTTTTCCTACCTATCTACACTGAATACTTTAATTTTGTAACCCTGAGAGCCTTTCCACACTACTGAATTTAAGACCTATTCATTGATCTTTAAGTCTGCCTAACTATACCAGCATGAAATTTACTTTCTGTTGCATCTTTTCCTAGTTGTGGCTTCTCTGACATCTCTCCAAGATAATATGTAACACAGCTCAGGATTTTACTTATCTTGAAGCTTTAGTTGGATGAAGTCAAAATAAAGGAAAAATGCACCTTTAATATCAAATACAAGTAACAAACCTAAAGCTATATTTTTCATTAGATGAGAATAAAATGAAAGTAATGTCATGAGGGGAAGATTATGCCATAGTTAAGTGAAAATTGAGACATCTGATTTTAATTCCATATATAATCCTGAACATATTAGGGTAGTGGTAAAATCATGCTTGCTGGTTCAAACATCTTTCATCCTGATTGATGCCATCAGTGAAATCCCTCTGCACCCTAATAAGTACTACAGAAACAGAGAATGTTGGCTGGCAGGTCAAGATCAAGAATGCAGGAGACACTTGTGAAAGCATGACACAAAAAGCAGAGATAACTGCAGACAAACTTGAGATCTCTGAACTATCCAACATTATCAGTATTAGTAGAAAGATATCCAGGAAAGGATGTGATTTTGTTTCCAGAAATGGGAAGTCTGATTTATATGCAGAGGTGACAGAGAATTGCCTTCAAATGCCCCAAGTGTTCATTAGCTTTTAGGAAAACATAACTTTCAAGGAGTCTTGTATCCAGGAGTTCAAATCCCATCTTAACCACTCTCTCTTGGCCCAATTCATCTCACAGGGTTGTTGTGGGAAAATAGGAGATGGAAGGTGTGTTGGATATGTTTGCCACCTTGAGCTATTTGTAAAAATAATAAAAGCGGAATACAGATAAATAAATAATTTTGAACACTTGGCAGCAATGCAATTCTCGTGGGTTTGAGATCTTGGGCCATCACGTTTGGTTGATCACATTTCAGGTTTTCATGGTTGTATATGAGTTTTCAGATGTATCTCATCCAATTTTTCCTCTGATGAAAATTCATACAATACTATATTAAACTGCTTATCTGCTAGTACCCAACATATGCTAGATTTTCAGCTGGGTGAGAGATTTATATAAAGACATTAAGAGTGGTGGCATATAGAAGTGTCTAAAGCAGAAAGTCAGATATTTCAGTAGAAAAGGCAAATCCTGCCAGTTTTTAATTCTAGATCCAACTTATAGGATACTCCATTATTATTTACATATTTCAGAATGATAACTTCCACATGGCCTATTCATACATACTGGTATCCTTCAGTTATTTTACATATCATCTCCTGAAGATGGTAAAGTGTGATTTACCCAATAACAAGGAAAATAATAACATAATTTATTGACTACTAATGTTGCAAAATTAAGTTTCTCAGCATTCTAATTCACTCTCATGTTATGTGATGAGACTTTCAGCTTTTCTCATAAAGGGATGGTTCATTTGGGCAAAGCCATTGTAACTGATCTTCTCTCACAAATATTAAGGTGGAATAAGGAAGGCTATTCTGTGATAGGAAACATGTAATAATGCAGGTGAAGGAGCAATGTTAGCAGAGTTGTTACAATTAACCTTGTGGAAAGCAAGATAAAGAAAGAGACTACATTCTTTCTGATAATATTATAATTTGAAGTGGTCCTGAAATGTTAAATAAAATGCTCCATACTTTGTAAAGGATTTGGATAAATATAATGCTATTGCTGTTATGCAAAGGACAGACTTCAAATTTTCTATTCCTATGAAAGTGAAGCAATATACAAATGTAGCTACATCCGTGGACTAATGGTCATGCTAAAAACTCTGATTTAGAATCTAGATGGGAGAACATGCTAATACTTCTATGACTGTAATATGGATCCCCTGTTACTGACCAATACATAAATGGGATTCTTTGTATCATAGCAAAAAGATATTGGTATTTTAAATAGCTTGTACAATGGGATTGTGAATATCTTTGTTGTTTTGGACATCCTGCACATTTAAAGGTGTAGCTAGATGGAATAAACAGCATTTGATTCATGCTATAAGATATATAGTGGCATGTGAGCATTGCCTTCTATCATCTAGGTGGTGCACACCTGTTTGGACTATTGCTGCTATTCAAGTAGTATGCACCATAGGAGAGAAAGAGAATACTTTTTAAAAAATTAGCTTCATAGATTAATTAAATGTACATACAGACATGAGAACTGCTACTACACTAACTTTTGGAAACCGGAGAAAGTGATAAACTAAGCTAGTATTTAAAAAAACTGTTCACAAAATATTTGAAGGTTAAGAATAATAACAGAATCCTATCCTAAAGATTTTCACCATAACAAACACATCTAGGCTGAGCCTTTGACTATGAGATACCAAACTTCTTTTTCTGAACAATTACTTCTGCAATATTGAACACCCCTCTTCAATGGAGAGGTTCTCTCTGGGGAAATTTCACACAGTTTTATATAGACTATTTCAGACTGATGTTGCCTTGAACTAAACCCTTTATTTCCATTAACTGTGACAGTGAAGAGGCAGGTTTAGAGGGCAGATTCTGTCATAATAGGACCAAATATTTTATCTATTGACAAATATATATATATATATATTCAACAATCATATAAGAGACCACTATTATTTTATCTTCTCTTAGAAATAATTGGCACTGGAATCTTGCAACTATGTTTTTATGCCTTTTAGTCTTAGTATAAGCTTTAAAAACATCAGGTTAAATCATTGAATCACAGCAAATGGATTGTTAGCTATTAGGCAAAATTAAATGGGCTTGAAAAACTACCATTCATTCCTGTCTTACATACACACATATAGTACGTAACAAACATATCCACCCAGGTTGACAAAACTGTCTTTAAGTGCATTTTGTTCATTGCCTGCATTAATTTCACACACACACACACACACACACACACACACACACACACACACACACACACAGAGTTAAAATGTTCAAAGTATTTAAATGTCTGCTTAGATATGCATTTTTTAATGTTTGTATGTTGCTTTCCATTAAAAATTCCTACAAATGAGTAACCTCAATTTTTAAATTAAATGTGCACTTTGATTTTGAAGTACCATGAATCTAAATATTCATAGTCCCAAGGTTATTTTCCAGAGTTCTCTGTGATAGGATATGATAATGGAAATATGACTTATGAGTATGGTTACTTATGAATAGTAACAGTAGCAAATTCCTCTCTCAATATTTTTCAGATCAGTCTATATTCAGGCTTTGTTACCTCAGGATGTTGAACATGCATGGATCAGAGGATAGCAACTTTAGTCCAAGTTTTCTATGTTTATTCCTCTGCCAAGAAAGACTTATATATTTGGCATATGTTGATATGACTCCATTATGACAAGTTTTTGCCCAAGTACTATGGACAGGTTTTTTTGGGGTTGTTTGTTTTGCATTTTTAAGAATGACATCTGACTACAGTTGCTAGACTGGGTAACATTATCTGTGCCAGTTTGAGACAGGAACCATTCCAAAACTAATGTCAGTCTTAAAATAAACAGTATAGGTCTGTGGTGGCGAATCTATGGCACGGGTGCCACAGGTGGCACATAGAGCCCTCTCTGTGGGCATGTGCACCATCACCCAAGTCCTAGGCCTTCATCCAGGTTTTATAAAACCTTTTTGCTTTAGGCCTCCACCGCCATGTGAAAAAAAAAAGGTTCAATCAATTTCAACTTCTTGCGTGAAAAAAAAAGTTCTCGCAACGTTGGAATTGATTGATTGATTGAACTTTTTAGTCCCACCCAGTCTGCTGTTACCACTGCAGCCACATCCACCCAATGGGCCACACCCACCCAATTGGCCACGCTCATCTGGCACCCAATGATACATAAGTGGGTTTTGGGTTGCAGTTTGGGCACTCAGTCTCTAAAAGGTTCGCCATCACTGGTATAGGTAGTCCTTAAGTTTAAACTGTAATTAAGCCCACAATTATTGCCGTAAGTAATGCTGGTTTGTTAAGCAGGTCATCATCACATGACTGCACTGATTTTAAAACTTTTTTGTGGCAGATCATTAAGTGAACTCATTGTTTTTTTTGGGAATTTCTTTTCTGAAAACTGGAAGCGATTTGCAGTTTCTGGCAATTTTCTGGCAAAAAAATTGTACATCACAATCAGATGACTGTGGTATGCTGCAAACAGCCATAAATGATTTTTAAAATTTGATCACATAACCATGGGAGTGTGGCTATCAGAACTTGAAATGTGGGTTGTAAGTACTATTTGAGATGTCCATCATAACTTTGAATGGTTACTAAACAACCAGTCATAGGTTGAGGACTATCTGTAAAAAATCTCTCTTTGAGGGAGGTGAGCAGTTCAGAAATGTGAAAAATATAAACAAACAAACAAACAAACAAACAAATAAATAAATACTGTGAGTTAAGAAGAAGGTGGGTGGAGGAGCAAAGTAGCTAAGCCCTTGCTGATTGGACCCTCTTTGCTTTTAAACTGCCAGAGGTTGCTGGGAAAAGCTGCAATACTGTGAGTTAAGAAGAAGGTGGGTGGAAGAGCAAATTTGGATGAGAATCCTCAAGGGGAAAACAACTCAAGAAGCTTGGGAAATTTTGAAAAGTGAGATAATAAAGGCCCAGTCTAGCACAATACCAACAAAGAAAAAAAATAACAGCTCTCAGAAGAAACCAGCATGGCTGCATAAAGAACTCTCTGATAAACTGAAAGATAAAAAGGTCAAGTATAAGAAGTGGAAAGAGGGCCACATAACTAAGGCAGAATATCAGCAAACAGCCCGTGCCTGCAAAGATAAAGTGAGGGAAGCTAAGGCTCAAAATGAACTAAGGCTTGCGACCAAAGTCAAAAATAACAAAAAAAGCTTCTTTCAACATGTAAAAAACAAGAAAAAAGTTAAGGAAATGATTGGTCCATTAGTGGGGGAAAGTGGCAAGAAGGTGACAAGCAACAGGGAGAAAGCAGAACTATAACTCGTTTTTTGCATCTGTCTTTACACAAAGGGAAAAAAAAACAGTCCAACCTACCAAAAACAGTGCCATAAAAAACAGAATAGAAACACAAGTCAAGATAGGCAAGAAAATGGTAAGTGAGCACCTGTCCAGCCTAGACAAGTTCAAATCACTAGGATCAGATGGATTACACCCCAAGGTTCTCAAGGAACTGGCAGACGTGATCTCAGAACCACTGAACTATATTTTTCAAAGATATTGGAGCACTGGGGAACTACTAGAGGACTGGAAAAGAGCTGATGTAGTTCCCATCTTCAGAAAAGGGGGAAAAATGGATCCAGGAAATTACAGACCTATCAGCCTGACCTCAATACCTGGGAAGATTCTGGAAAAGATAATCAAACAACAAATCAGCGAACACCTTGATGAAAACAAAGTCATCACTAAAAGCCAACGTGGGTTTGTCAAAAACAGATCATGCCAGACAAATCTTATAGCATTCTTTTACCAAGTGACAAAATTAGTGGACCAGAGGAATGCTGTGCATATAATTTACTTGGACTTCAGTAAGGCATTTGATAAAGTAGATCACAACGTACTACTTGATAAGATAAAAAATGTGGGTTAGACAGCATCACCACCAGATGGATTCGTAGCTGGCTGACAGGTTGTACTCAGCGTGTGGTCCTCAATGGAACTGCATCTACATGGAAGGAAGTGTGTAGTGGGGTGCCCCAGGGCTCTGTTCTGAGCCCAGTGCTCTTCAATATCTTCATCAACGATTTGGATGAGGGGATAGATGGGGAACTCATCAAATTTACAGACGACACCAAGCTGGCAGGAATAGCCAATACTCCAGAAGATAGGCTTAAGATACAGGAGGATCTGGACAGACTCGAACACTGGGTGCTATCTAACAAAATGAAATTCAGTCATGAAAAAAGTAAGGTTCTACATTTAGGCAGGAAAAACCAAATGCACAGGTATAGTATAGGTGGTACCTTGCTCAATAGTAGTAACTGTGAGAGGGATCCCAGAGTCCTAGTGGACAATCACTTCAATATGGGCCAGCAGTGTGTTGCAGCTGCCAAAAAAGCCAACACAGTTCTAGGCTGCATTAACAGAGGGATAGAATCAAGATCACGTGAATTACTAATACCACTTTACAATGCCTTGGTAAGGCCACACCTGGAATACTGCATCCAGTTTTGGTCACCATGATGTAAAAAAGATGTTGAGACTCTAGAAAGAGTACAGAGAAGAGCAACAAAGATGATTGGGGGACTGGAGGCTAAAACATATAGGGAACGGTTGCTGGAATTGGGTATGTGCAGTTTAATGAAGAGAAGGATGAGGGGTGACATGATAGCTGTGTTCCAATATCTCAGGGGCTGCCACAAAGAAGAGGGAGTCAAGCTATTCTCCAAAGCGCCTGAAAGTAAGACAAGAAGCAACAGATGGAAACTCGTCAAGGAAAGAAGCAACCTAGAACTAAGGAGAAACTTCCTGACAGTTAGAACAATTAACCAGTGGAACAACCTGCCTCCAGAAGTGGTGAATGCTCGAACACTGGAAGTTTTTAGGAAGAGACTAGACATTTGCCAGAAATGGTATAGGGTTTCCTGCCTGTGCAGAGGGTTGGACTAGATGACCTCCAAGGTCCCTTCCAACAACTTCTTCTTCTTCTTCTTCTTCTTCTTCTTCTTCTTCTTCTTCTTCTTCTTCTTCTTCTTCTTCTTCTTCTTCTTCTTCTTCTTCTTCTTCTTCTTCTTCTTCTTCTTCTTCTAATTCTTCTTCTTCTTCTTCTTCTTCTTCTTATTATTATTATTATTATTATTATTATTATTATTATTATTATTATTATTATTATTATTATTATTATTATTATTATTATTATTATTATTAAAATCTCAAACTAAAATCAAAATAACTAAAAAAATCCTCAAGCCATATACACTGCATGTCACCCACTGTGATCCCCAAATTCACAGTGGGTTATTACTCACACAAAGGTTGCCTGTTTCTGGATTATGTCTAGAATGGAGATGGGATTTTACATCTCCAGTTTCCCTACATACAATGCTATATACCAGGGATACCTAATTCAATTTAATTGTATTAGATTAAGATTCATTTTAATAGATTAAACAATTACATTTTCTTAGATTAAATCTATTATATCAATGTAATCAGATATTCCTCAGAGAATGGATCAGTAATCATAACCAGCTATAAAAGAAAACATGTCTACCTAATTATGGTTTTCTCAAGGAATATTTTAAAAAAATATCTTCATTTCACATGGGGCATGAAAAGAGGAAGGGGAAGGGGAGGAGGAAGGGAAGGGAGATTTTTTATGTTTCCTACTAGTTTTCCATTCAATGGAGAACTGGCAGAAAATTGAAAGTTGCTCTGCTCCTAGTGCTTTTTTGCCTGCCTCTGGTCTTTCTGTTTCTCTGTTTAAATAAGAAAATATGTCTGGAACATTGACCCAATGTGGCACAGGTTGTCTAGTGTTTCTTAAACATAGGATTGTGTGAATCATAGTATGTAGCATAGTTTAACTTTCATGATTATATACTATCCTGATGGATCCTCTATGTTCCACACAAGAGAAGTTGGTTTATTGAAGTGATTGTGCAAGAATATTTTACATGTAGAATGGGGCAGAGACTTGTATGAGTTAGAGGAGTTAATTTCAGGTTATCTCTATGAGATAATTGATTCTATTCCATCAATTAACACTCTTTTGCTGTAAGATACACATTTTTTTGCTACTCTTGACTCTGAATCATTGCTTGGGGCTGTATTCCTAACAATAAATGGAACCAAGACAAAAATTAAATTGAATATATTTTTAAATAAGATTTCTCTTTGGATGTTTATTACTTTCCCGCTTCTGTCACATTAAATATAATGATTGTGACAACTCTTTGTAGGGCTATGAAATTGCCTTCAACAACTTGGGAGGCCACATATGACCCAGGACTTGAGATTGCATATCTCTATTCACAGATATATACATACCTCTGATACTGCAATGCACTAGACAAGTGTAGGTATATTTACCAAAAGTACCTGATATTGTAGAATAAAGTACAAATTATACTCATCATGCCAGCAATTGTTAAGTCAATGTGTACTACTGTTATGGACTGATGATTGTAATTGTGTAGCACTTGTTACATCATTTGAAATTTGAAATAAACTTCAAAAGCATATTTCAAAGACCATACCAACCTGGCATGGAAAAGTCAAAAACAGAAGTTAGCTTTAGAGGGAATGCCTTTTTCTTTATCAAGTATCCAAATGCTTGATCAAATGCTAGAAAGAAGCACCCCTTTGATGTTAATCCCATAACATTTTACTTAAAAAGCTGAAATTCACCATTTAACATGGCAATTGATATGATAAGAAACAGAGGGTTGAGGACATGGATTTCAAAACAATGAAGCAGATGGACTCATCATTTGTGAAGAAATGTGATAGAGCAGCTGCTGTGCTGACTGTATTGCTCCATTCCCAGTCTAACAGGGATAGATCACAGATTCTTTTTAATCTGAATAACTATATATTTATTCCAAGGCAGTATAGGAAAATAGCATAACATATGCAGCAATCAAATAATATTAAAAATACAATAAGACAGCTGTCTGTCTACCTACCTACCTACCTACCTACCTACCTACCTACCTACAGTATCTATCTATCTATCTATCTATCTATCTATCTATCTATCTATCTATCTATCTATCTATCTATCTATCTATCTATCTATCTATCCAATTTCTTAAGCACCCATCTCCCTCACAGAGGGGCTCAGAGCAGTGTATACTTCTGACAATCAGGAAACCCTGAAGAGTTTATAATGAGTGTTCCCCATCACAGCTGGAAAATATGCAGCACCTTTCTCCTTATGCTTGCAACAAAGTTTTATCTCATGAACTGAGTGTTTCTGAACAGCTTGTATCACATCTGGACCACTATTACTCACATCCTCTTTTAAGATTCTCATCTCATTGAGAACAATGAGTTCATTTCACCTGGGAGAATGTATTGACTATTCTTGCTATGGCTAAAATAGCATAAAAGGAGTATTTGTTTATACCAGGTGGCATTTCAAAGTTAAAGAATATCTGTTTCTCAAACTTTTGGAATGATTTTTTTTTCTTTCTATCCAGACATACCACCAAGGGCAGGACAAAACAAAGTGAGATCCAACCTTAACTCTAAAATAAATGGTTGCTTAAGATTTTCTTATATGTTCAAGAATTATATGGGGATATAAATTTCTAGGGATCATTCAGATTCTGGCATCCCTCCCTGAGTGCCGATGCTTCCTTTCATTATTAAGATTTATTAGATAAACTACAATTTTCCTTTAAGAATCCACAGATCCTTCTAAATAAATTAATAATTCTGGAGTCAAAGAAGCAAAGATCTGGGGACAGACCATTTTTTTTGCCCTTAAACTTTCATGGAATTCACCAGCTTCTCATAAGACCCTGGGGTTCTACAGAACACAGTTTGGAAAACTTCTCTAGACAGCAAAGCCTGACCGTTTTGTCTGAAAACAGGCTACTTTTACATTAGAGAAAATATGGAAAAAGTAATAGCAGAGTTAATGGACTTGATTGAATGACCCTGAAAAAGAGACAGAACTGCTGAGACAGCTCCATTCCATGTCTTTGAACATTAGACTTTGAAAAGAGATGAGGAAAATCTTAAGAATTTAACAAGGGCTCCTGGGAAATTACTCAGAAAAAAAACCTATGTTTTTACTTTGATGAACCTTATATAGAGGTATTTATCTATGTATGTCCTAAAAATGAGGGAGCATTTTTGTGTTTGCACCCTTCCTTTTTGCAAATCCCAAGTAATTTCTATCCTGTTTGTGCAAATTTCTTCATAGGATGTAAACAGCTTGAGACAGAAAAGAAAAGCTAAACTCATGGATTTATCCCTCCAGGCAAAGTGCTTTGAGTCCTTATCTCTTAAAATACAGGATCTGAATAGTTGCACTTTCAACCATGTTAATGATGCTAAAAAAGAGTTGCTTTCACTTTTTTTTTGGTGGCTGGCTCCTTGTTTTTAATACATGGCAGGGAAAAATGAGCTGTACATTTTAAAAAGGAGTTAACTAAAACTGACAAATTTCTTTCATACACAGGCTAGAAAGAACTTCAATATATTTGGTAGTTCTTGACTTAGAACCAGTTGTTTATTGACCATTTGAAGTTTAAGAAACTCAAATATATTAATTATGACCTATCCTTAATGTCATGACTATCACATCACTCCAGAGTCAATTTTGCAAACAGCTTGCATTTACAACTGGTTGCAGCATTCTGTGGTCACATGGTTGAAGTTTGCGACTTTTTTGCTGTTTTTCATTGTATAAGCTGGATTCAGACTTATGACACATGATTCACTTAATGACTACAGTGACTTGCTTAAAGGAAATAAAATGGTCATAAAATCAAGTTGGCTATGTATTCACTTCGTGACTAGAATGATTCAGTGAGCATCATAAAAATGATCATAAAATTAAGTCCTGTGGTCATATGGTGACTTGACTTATGACTGCAATGACTTACGACCAAACTTTCAGGGTCAATTGTCAAAAGTCAAGAATTATCTGCATGTTTCTATTTTTTGCATATCAGTCATCTAGCTGAATGTTGGAGCAAGTGAAATTATCACAATCATCTCCACTGTTGTGTTATGTTTCCTCCCCTCCCCCCAGGTTTTGCAGATATAGAAATTGTCTCATTTTGCCTTGTTTCTTTTATGACACTGCAGTCAAACTGCATCCTTACCAAACTACTTCTCATGAGTTAGTGGGGGTTCGATGCTGGAAATAATTGAGTGTAATTATTGACTAGAAATTAATTGAGGATAAAGAAGGATCCTAATCTCAAAACCAAAACACTTATGAAAACAATTCAGATAAATTATCTCTCTGCTTCCACAATAAAAAATCAATGGATGTCTCCAAGCTGGCTGCCCTTCAGGGAACTTCTAAGATTTCACGAACTATTTATGGAAAATAAAGTGGGGAGGGAGAAACATGCTACAGAAAGGAGTCTATGTGTAGTATGTGTTGTTTGGAATAGGCTCCACTACATATATTAGTGCTTACTTCCAAAGAAAAGTGCAAATACTCGCACTATAAAGTTCCAGATATATAGGAGGGTACAAGGTTGGCCAGCTAAGATAAAGACAGCTGTCTAAGAACAAGAGATGACCTCTTTCCGGATTTTATAAACACCTGACTAATCGGTCAGGAATGTAAATCTTTTCTGATGATAGGAGAACATTCTTCATTGCATTCTGGACTTCATATGACTAGGTTGCCTCAATGCAAGAATAGGCTACTGACTATTTTCTAAGGGAAAAAGCAAGTATTGTCCTCTACTACATCTGGCCAACCAGGAAGGCAGCTTCTTTTTCTTCCTTGTATCATAGGTAGTATTTTCTATCTGCCAACGTAACTGGAGCTATCCAATTCACTTACTGCTTTATTTTCATTAGACAAAGACTTCCATTCCAATTGGTGTACTGTGGTAAGAACACTTCCTCCTGCAGTCACAAATTATTACCCTTCACAGGTATAAAAACGTTCTCTAAACCAAAAACAAATTCACCAGTGGAACTGTAAATATATATATATATATATATTTACAAGTCCACTGCAGAAGACCTACCTTTTTTTTTAATCAGGTGAAATTGACAAGACTTTTAACTGAAGTGACAGAAATAAAATAGTAAAATTAGTATTTCTTTCTTTTCTTCAAACCAGGAGATGTAGTAAACCCACCAATGAGTCTGTGTGATAAACATGGTCTGGACATAACTCAGCCTATCTCTTGCCAAAGTGGAAGAAGTGGGTGAAATCTAGAAATAGGAAACTGGTTTACGTACAATAAACAGTACAATAAACAAGCTGCAGTAAGGGAAAAGTGTCCATCATGATGGATATCCCTTTCTGTTCAGCTTCTACCACCTGAGGTAGAAGGACCATCTAAAGGCTGTTCCTATGGGAAAGAGAACCCATGTTGATATCTTTTGTGGTTATGTTGTTTGATACAGAATGAACTAGAAAGTCACATTTCACTAGGAACAGTATCAATTCTTTGTTGGGGTCTCTTTTTTAAAAAAATGGGGAACCAAATGAAAGATGCTGATGTTTTATGTTGATGCTGTCAGGCCAAAAGAACCAAGAACAATATGTGGAGTTTCTTCTGAGTTTTTCCTTTATTGTTGTTTGCCTACAAACAGAAATCTCACCACAATAAAGAAGTTATCTACAACGGTTAAGAGATATATTCTGTGAATTGCAAGGAGAGTCAGATCTTTCTTTTTTCCTGCCCACCAGCTATTCCAAGATCTGCTGTCTCTTTGCTCTCTGGGAAAGAGCCCCTCCCTCCTGTGACTCTTGTCTACATGTCAACACAATGCTGAAGTCAGCATCCAATTTTTAACTCATGCTTGAGTACTCAACAGACCCTGTTTTCTTTAATCTGCTGTGATATTTACGTATCTGTAGATAGTAATTAAAATTCTCAGAATAGCTAGCAATTTATAAAAAGTTCCTCCTACAGTTTTAAAGTACCTCTAATAACTTTATTCTATTTATTCTAACATTTCTTTTGACATCTATTCAATATCCCCTGCAAACTTTGGACAAGTTGATTTCCCTTACAGTTTGATCTTGGTTATGGCCTATTTCATAGCTGTGGATATATTTGGAGCAGCACAGTATTGTTTCAAAAGATTCTAATTATGAGGCAATGCAAAAATTATTAAATATAATAAAAATAATTCAGGGCTAGTATTTTTATTGGATCTTGTAATTGGATAGAATAAGGCTGGGTAGCTGGGTTAAAAAAATGGTAGTTCCTATTCACTAGTAAATTATTTTTAGTAATTGCCAGTGCAGGAAGATAACATAAAAATGAAATGAACGAGAAAATGAACAAACAAAATTAGTATTTTGTAAAGACTCTGACATTGCATGTTTGATTTTCTGTCTAGAATCACTTATCTGATGAAGCAATTTCAAATAATCAGATTTCTTGTCATAGTATTACATTATTTTCAGACCAGAAATGCTTGGTTTATATTCAAACTGAAAGGTCAAATTTCTATTCAGAGAATCGAAGATGCTGTTGTACTTACTTTTAAACAATGAATCCTAGCAGCAAGCTTGAATTCCTGCACAAAGTTATGCAAAAATATAGAGGTAGACATTTCCTTGGGGTAACATTCCCACTTTAATTATTGTTAATTGGGAACCAGTTGCCACATAAGTTTTGTTGAGACTAAGCAAGTGTATATAATGCAAGGTGGCATATTAATTACCTAAATTGTGTCAAGATTTTTTTAAATGGGTTGGGGCAGAATGGAATATTTCCACATAATGGATGCTATTTATCAAATGGACACAGTGAATGGTGTATACATAAGCATGAAGGGGGAGAATAGAGAGATGATTTGGTAAATACAAATATTCTCAAATACATACTTATTCAGAGAAAACTATCAGTCTCTTCTAAAATCCCCAAGGGTCATGAGCTAAAGAAAAAGTTGTATCAGAATGCTTAGTCTTCAACCAGAAGTTGCTAGAAAGATAATTTGAAGGTTGGTGCATACATGATGCTGATAATACCCATATGTATGTGTGTATGAGTACATTATAAACATGCACTGTCCAACTACTGGCCAGTAACCTGCCTCCCCACAACATGAAAAGTCTATTAGGCATAATAGTCACCAAGCTACAGGGTCATCTAGCCAGTACATGAACACAGCTCAGAAGGTTATAGGGAACGACACCAGAGGCTCAAAGTACCTCAGTGTAAGCTTGCCTGCTCAACCAGAAATCACAAGGACTAGATATGGATACAAGTTCAAGAGTGGAATTATCATTAGCCACCTCTTCTACATGGATGACATCATTGTATGAATAAGGCATTGATTTGCTGATCCATCTGACATGGATCTACAGTGAGGACATGGGATATCATTTGGACTGGAGAAGTGTGGCTGGAATGTGGTCAAGAAATGAAAACTAGTTAAAAACTGATGGGTGGAATTATCAGTGGGCCACATAGCAGACCTACAGACCAGTTACAAGTACTTTGGTACCCCACAGTCATGTGGGAACCACAAGGAAGAGACAAGGAAGATAGCAAGATCCAAATATTAGCAAATGATCAGACAGGTCCTGAAGAGCCAGTTCAATGGGAAGAACAAGATCCATGCCATTAACACAAATGTCCTACAGTTATCAGATACACTGCTGCTATAGTGAGCTGACCAGAGAAGGACATAGACACTGCTGATGTGAGCATCTGAAAGCTCCTCATGATATATGGAAGTTTCCACCACAAGTCCAACATCTAAAGACTATATACTAGACAGGAAAAGGGTGATCAGCATTTGGTGAATGTCAAAACCATTGTCCTGTATGAAATTCAGAGCATCAAGCAATACATCGGTACGATGGCACCCAAAGATGAGCTGCTGAATGAATGTCTGAAACAGCAGCAGACATGGAAAGAAGATCAAGGAGAGGAAGTGCCACATCAAGTCAAGACCTGCGTGGGATGTATCAATGACAGATAGCTGAGGTATCAGACATTGGAAAATCCTATCAGCATAGATTGTCAGACTTGCATGATATATATTATTCATTCATCCATTCATTTAATTTATATAATTTATATAGTTGTCTCTCATTATGTGATTTTGAGTGGTCAACAGTCATTTAAAATTGCCACAAATCATGTTCAGAATGACTCATCATTCACACAATCATTTCCCTGAAGCAAGCTTATTCAGCTTCCTGATCCTCTGCCTGAGAGAAAACCAGATCTTCTGAGCCTTATAAAAGGCTGAGAGTCAGGATTGAGAACCAGTTTGGCGTAGCAGTTAAGGCATTAGCCTAGAAACTGGAAGATGAGTTCTGGTCCTGCTTTAGGCATGAACTCATCTGGGTGGCTTTGGGCCAATTGCTGTGTCTCAGCCCTAGGAATCAGACAATGGCAAACCACTACTTGGCAGTCACCAAGAATCAAGACTGATTCAAAGGTATCTATACAAACACAGAGAGTCAGGGACAAGTTGGTCTGGGAAGGATAGAGTTGTTGCATAAGATAGGTACCATGACAGAGAAGTAAATTTCCTGAGTCCTGTCAGATTCTCTTTTGAGAATCTATAGTGTTAAAATTCTTGCAACATGCTCTTTTTCGTGTTGATTCATAATTACCTGTTATAACTAGAATCTCCAAAAACCAAAACCCTACCCCTCTTTAGCCAGTCAACAATAATACAAATTCCTGTGCCCATCTCCATTTTTGTCAGAGCAGTCTCTCTGCTTAGTATTTTATTAGGTATATATGGGTCCACTTGAAATATAATCCCTGGGAATTTAGAGTTTGCCTTGACATGATCTTGGTGTCCCTTACAATACTCTGACCAAGCAAAACAACAAGCGGCCATTTCTTTGGGCTGGCGACAATAGGTAATTTCTCTTCTCTATAAGGCATTCTCAATCCTTGTGACAGTCTGTGCTTACTTTCAGCCTAGGGATGAAAAGCAAAAACATTCCATTTGCTTCTCAGCAACTGAAGCTATAGATCATGGCCATGTTCCCTTGGAGACTGGAAATAGGCTTTCATGTGGGAACAGATGCTATCCTTCAAGAAGTAGAGTTTTTCTCAGGCTTTTAATCATAAGCATTCTAGTGCACAGTTCTCCTAATATTGGAGCAATCTAGTGAAGCTAGTTGTGTTTCAGACTTGATCAACCATCACTATATCAAGTATTACATTATAGTAAGAAATGTCTTATAGTAAGTATTGTCTTGCACAACTTTAACCCAAAGTATATCCTAAGTTTAATAGTATTCAAGCACAACACATTTATCAGTGATGTATGAATGTATGTATCAGAGATGTATGGTCAAACAAGGGTTCCTATGAAACAAGTAGTTTATATCTTCAGCTTGCCTACTTCATAAATCCACTGTTTTATTGAAGAGGAAGAAAGTTCTCAATAAAAACTGTAAAGCAGTTTTAAGCCTAGGTATGTTAGAAGAATTAGTATCCAGATTTTCCACGCAGCATGCTACTTTAAATCCTTCCAAGCTCACTTTTTTCCACAGTGATTGCTGCAAAGTGATGATGATGATGCAACATGGATCAGTGCAAAACCTACATTCTCCTTCACGGAGTGAATTGGATTCTTCTTTTCTGTCTATCTCTTATCCTGATGTAATGTATTTGTTGTACATGAATTTCAATTCTGGGCTACCAATTAAACAGAGGTTGCCATTGCACTACCTGAGTCCCACAGAGCTCCCAAAAGTAGCTTGCAAATGATTCTAAATGAGATCACCACGGAAGGAAAGCAGTCTGGGTCTCCTCCATTGGAAAAGGCTTAGTAATCTAATGAAGAGAAGCAGTCTGATGAAAGAATTCAGGGAAATGATTAAGGTTATTGAATGAACGAAGCAATATACTACTCACTGCAGTATAAGAACATTCAATGCACCCTTTCATGAATGAGGCAGAATGAGATCACTTTCACAAGGTTGCTGTCTTTGATGTCCTTCTCACCAAAGTAATTTTGTCTGCTGTGTAGGTTCTGCAGCTATTCCTACTTTGGCCTCCTTGCACCAGTTATAGGTCTTTCCAGCTAGATTTTTGTGGGCATTAAAAACAGGATGCAGTCAGCAATCCTATAATCTCCTTGTTTCCCAGATAGAGTATAGAGTGATGCTGTATTCTCCAGGCAATAGCTGCAAACAGCTTAAAATCTGAAAGGGAAACTGCTTTGAGTACTGTTACTAATTGCTAAATAATCTTTTCTCTTAGCAATGGTTATAATTCATTATGCATGGTGCATTTATATCTAAGTTCCTAAAGTGCCTTAACATCTACATACTTCCTAATTGTAATTTTTGTTTTCTTTCTTATTATAATTCTTCAAAGCTGATCATGGTCCATCTCTTCCTGCCATCTTTTCCCTTCTGCAATGAGAAACTCTTTACTCCCTTTTCTTTCATTCTCTTGTCAGGTGTGAGGAAAAACTTTGGAAGCTGAGTTGCTTTTTCAAGTTTTTTCTAACTGTATGCTTCCCTTCAGCCCTTTCTGTGTTCTCTTATCCTACACTCTGCATAACTAATAGCATAGCTAAAGAGTTATCAGGGATAAAGGAACAAAGACAACCAAATATTTAACAATTATCTTCCTATTCTTCAATTTGATCAATTTACTCTTCTCTTATTCAGCTGGAACTCTGTTCCTTGTGTTTTTACTATCTTCAGATCTCAGCTCCAGTTAATGACTTTCCATCAGTCACCGTCCTTGATTTATTTTCTTTTACCCTTTAATGCAGGGGTGTCAAACTGCTGGCCCGCAGGTCAGACACGTCATCCCAAAACTGCGAACACCCCATTGCCAGCAATGGAGAAAAAGCTCCAATATATTGCGTGACATCATGTGACATCGCGAGTTTTACATGTCTGCTTTAATGCATACCTTGTTGCTTGTTAGCTGCGAAGTCGTGTCCGACCCATCGCGACCCTATGGACAACGTTCCTCCAGGCCTTCCTGTCTTCTACCATCTTCTGGAGTCCATTTAAGCTCACACCTACTGCTTCAGTGACTCCATCCAGCCACCTCATTCTCTGTCGTCCCCTTCTTCTATTGCCCTCAATGTTTCCCAGCATTAGGCTCTTCTCCAGTGAGTCCTTCCTTCTCATTAGGTGGCCAAAGTATTTGAGTTTTAGCTTCAGGATCTGGCCTTCTAAAGAGCAGTCAGGGTTGATCTCCTCTAGGACTGACCGGTTTGATCGCCTTGCAGTCCAAGGGACTCGCAGGAGTCTTCTCCAGCACCATAGTTCAAAGGCCTCAATTCTTTGGTGCTCAGCCTTTTTTATGGTCCAGCGTTCACTGCCATACATTGCAACTGGGAAGACCATAGCCTTGACTATACGCACTTTTGTTGACAGGGTGATGCCTCTGCTTTTTAGTGTGCTGTCCAGATTTGCCATGGCTTTCCTCCCCAGAAGCAAGCGTAATGCATACCACATGCATATAAAAAGGGGGCAGGACTTCAACTGCTCAGTCATACAAGCTATTTTGACATTGCTGCTCAACCCTGAAGACTCCCCTACAGATGGGTGCTCTGTTTGTTTCTTCACAAGCTCTAAATGCTTGGAACTGAATCTAAAGTACCAAAGAGCCCAACTCTGTGCACAGCTCTTCCCTTTATCTATTCCATAATTTGAGGGTTTCCTTCCAATTTTACTTTTCAGTTTTACTCTGATATAAGGGTGTTTTCTTGTATTTTGTAAAATATATTTTATTGCTTGTCACTTGAAGTGCTTTAGACAAATTACACAAATCCATCAAAGTAATGAATATCCTCAGAAGCAACAAATAGACAAAGATGGACAGGCTCTCACTGGAAACAAGGTGTGTTGAAAAATTAATAACACATAAATGACTGTCTTTGCTTTCCTTCATTGAAAAGAGGACTCTGTGTCCCAAGACAAGGGAATAATGCAGGACACCAGGAAATCATCCCAGCTAGATCAAAGTGCTAGCTATCAACTCTTGACACATCTTCTTAGCACTGTTGGAAGATTTACCTACATAATCGGTATAACTGGCAGAAACTGTGATTTTAGATAAGTATAATTATTAGCATACCCCAAAGGAAGGATGGATATACATGCTTGAAAACTCATTCTGAAAAAAATATCTTCCCTGCAAGCCTCAAAAACATGCTTAAATTGTTGTGTTAACTTTAATAAGCCAGTTCCTTAAAGTAACTACAACTTTATCTTACATTTATGTGGAAGCTGAAAAAGAAAAGAAAATGGCTATTTTAATGAATATCAGAACAGTACCATGCTTGGGTAATTGTTTCAATTTACAAAAGCACCATACTTTTAAATTTATTTTTTATTTATTCTTCTAGTATTTATTCTTCTTTCTTCTTTATTTTTCCATGTTGTAAGTCTAGTTCACAAACAAAACCATAAAGTGGATCTGTAGATCTTGGGTGGAAAAATATGAATGCAGGAAAAAAAGATACAGAAAATGGCTACCTAGAAGCTGACTGGATTTTTGCAGCCCTGAATATGGAAGGGCTTAGCACAACTCACTGAATTTTCAGAGTTGTATTAGTATCCTGGAAGATTTAAATGTAGGAATTAAAAGTAAACGCTTTCAAAATTGAAATAAAAATGCTTTTCATTTTCAGAAACCATTATTAATAACAAGGTTACAGAAAGTCAGGTAGAGCATATTTAAATATATATTTTTTCTTCAGATCTTTACTAAACTCTCATTACAGGTAAGTTAAATATGAGAGCCAGTTTCAAGATTCAAAGATGGAGGTTGTTAAATAGCGGGTTCTTTGGTGCAGGAATGAAGACGCAAACCTGAGAACAGGATAACTCAATGTTTATTTAGTGCTGGAACTGTACTGAGGAAATGTCTGCAACTAGCCGCAATATATAGTCTAGCCCCTAGGCGGCAGCCAATAGGTTTGAATCAACCATTGCCGCCTGGAGATAGCCAATTGCTGCACAGGAGACTTAAAGTCTGGGTTGCTGGAGAGCCGTTAGATGCTCCAGCAACCCACGTGGTGTTTCACAACAGCCCAGTACATAACACCCCTCCCATCTTAGATCAGACTATAACAACATCAATTAGTCTCAGCAATTGTCAAGTCATACAACACAAAAGTAAAGTGATAATAATAAAAATAAAAAAGAATGTAGGTTACAATGAGATTAAACAACGTCTCAATGATCAGGCTTCCATTTGCAGTAATAGGCAGTTACAACATAGCACTAGTTTCTGTAGTCTAGTGGCAACAGGTTTTACAACAATATATAGCTCTTTATTTTACAATGTAATCTGCAAGATACGAATGAGGCTTGTGTGCCCTAGAGGAACATCTCGGAGTTCCCATCACTTTTTGGTCTACCAGCTTACCCAGTGGGCTGGGTAGACTTGTGTCCCTTTGTGCTCCTGAGTCAAGGGGATTCAATGCACTCTGGCTGGCCTCTCCAGGTTGGCCAACCCCAGAGTCAGACTGATCGGCAGAGTAGGCACAGCGGTTGCTGAAGTTTGGTTGGATTGCTTCTTCAGGGGGTACATGTTGCACTCCAGAGCTCCCAAGTTCTCCCTCTGGTTCCACCTCAGTTAAGATGGAAAAGTCCTGGTAGTCCATGTGAGGGCTGGCTTGGCCACAAGTTTGAGGACCTTGGGAGGGAATTATGACACAGTCCTTGCTTAGTGGCCATTCTGGAAACCGTTTCCTGAGCTGATCAATGTGTTGTCTGACAACTCGCCCTCCCTCCACCCCCACTTCATAAGATATGGGTCCGGATGCCTTGGTGATTTGACCAGGAACCCACAGATTCCCATGACCATAGTTCCTGGCCCAAACCCAATTGCCCATGTGCAGCCCCCTCAGGGGTTTTGGTTGAGAGACTTCTGCTGCCACTCTATGTGGATGCAACCTGTTCAGTTTAGTAATCAAACGCCTCCCCCAACGTAGTTCTGCAGGACTTTTGCCTGCAGCAGTGCAGGGCGTAGAATGCTGGCAAAGTAAAAAATCTGCCAATCTGTGATTCCAGTCACCTGTAACAATGCGCTTGAGTGCTTCCTTCATTGTCCCCACCATGGGTTCAGCTTGACCATTAGAAGATGGATGACAAGGCGCAGACGTTGCATGTCTGATGAGATTAGCTCTAAGAAAGGCCTGAAATTCAGCAGCAGTGAATTGGGCCCCATTGTCAGAAACTAAGACATCTGACAACCCATGTGTGGCAAAGAGTTTTCTCAGCACCTGGATGGTTCTAGCAGTAGTCATGTTAGGAACTGGAATTACTTCCAGCCAATTTGAATGCCTATTTACTACTATAAGGAAGAGCTGTCCCTGAAAGGACCTAGGTAGTCTATGTGAACCCTAGACCAGGGAGTGTGCATTTCCTCCCACCTGTGAACTGGAGCCTGTGGCATTTCAGGCCTAGATTGCTGGCATGTATAACAACCATGGACTTGAGCCTCAATGGCCTTATCAAGGCCAGGTCACCAGAGGTAGCTTCTAGCTAAAGCTCTCATTCTGACAATGCCTGGATGGCCTTCATGTAATGATTGTAAAACCCTGTCTGTAAGGGAAGAGGGAATTATGACTCTGTTTCCCCATAAAATGCACCCTTTATGGGCAGATAACGTATGCCTCCTGACAAAATAGCTTTGAAATTCTGAGCCTGGACTTTTATCCAACCAGCCCATGTATACCCATGACAACACTCTACTCAGAATTTTATCTGTGGCAGTTTCAGCAGCAATGTCTCCTGAATGGAGGGGAAACTCAAATATGTCCTGTATGGACAATGTTCTAGCAGCAGGAGCCGGATCTGTATCCATTAGTGGAAGTGATAGTCTGCTGAGGCTGTTAGCATGGCCCATTTCTTTGTCTGGTTTGTGAATTAATTTAAAATTGATTGCAGATAGGAAGATAGACCATCTCAACATTCTTGGAGATAGTATGTGGGGGGTTTGTCCATTGTGAAAAGTCCCAACAGAGGTTTGTGGTCAGTGTAGACCATTAAATCCCTGCCATATAAATAATCATGGATTATTTTTATTCCAGCAACGATGGCTAGGGCCTCTTTGTCAATCTGAGCATAGTTGCGCTCACCAGAAGACAATGTCCTTGAGTAAAATGCTATTGGAACCTGTTTCCCATTTTTTTCTATGTGACTTAAAACTGCCCCCACCCCATGGGGAGATGCATCACATGCATGACATACAGGTTTTGACACTTTGTATTGTGTTACAGTGGACTTTTCAGACAATAGTGCTTTTAATTCCAGGAAACTTTTTTCATGTAAGTTAGTCCATTTCCATGGAGCTTTCTTATCCAGCAGTCTGTGGAGGGCCTCTGCTATTGCAGCCTTATCAGGTAGAAATGTGTGATAGAAGCTTAGGAGACCCAAGAATTCTTGTAGCTGTCCTTTTGATTTGGGCCTTGGAGCCATTTTAATGGCCTTCACTTTAGAATCAGCAGGGTGAATGCTGTTAGCATCAATTCGGAAACCCAGGAATTCTGTTGAAGAAACCCCAATACTACACTTGTTCTTTTTTAATTTGAGGCCTGCTTCGCGAAGCCTCTGCAAAACAGCTTTGAGCCTACTGGCCAACACTTCTGAGGATTCCCCTGCAATAAGAACATCATCAAAATAAGGGCAGATGCCCTAAATACCCTTGAGTGTATGCTCCGTTATCCCCTGGAAAATACCCGGTGAAACACTGACTCCAAACTGTAAACGTTTAACTTTGAATGCCCCTCTGTGAGTCACGATCGTTTGAGACACAGCTGTGGCCTCATCAACTGGCAATTGCTGATAGGCCTGTGCTAAATCAAGTTTAGCAAAAATAGTGCCCCCTTTCAAAGAGGCTAAAATATGGTTGACCACTGGGACCGGGTAAGCATGTTGCTTGATGGCCTTATTTAATGTGCATTTATAGTCAGCAAAAATGTGAATTTCCCCATTGGCTTTAAGTGGGGTGACTATAGGAGTTTCTCACTCCCCCCCATCAACAGGTTGTAACATGCCCTGTTCTACAAGCTTATCAATTTTGGAATCCATTTTATGTTTTAAGGCAAAGAGGACCCTGTGAGGCTTAACCCTGATGGGAACTACATTGGGATCTAACTTAAATGAGATAGGCGGGCCTGTGTATGTCCCTAGGGTTGAATCAAAAACATCCACATATTCCTCACACATTGAGGCAAGGTCTGCAGTTAGTGTCCAGTTTATGCCAGTAATCTGAATACCTAAGGCCTCAAACCAATCGAGTCCAATAAAACTCGTTCTCTGGCCCCCTACTACTATTACATCCAGGTGCCCCAAAAGCCCTTTAAACTTTGCCAACAAGGTGGCTTCTCCCTTAACTTTAACATGAGCATTTTGAAAATCCGTTAGAATTATATCTGAGGGTCTTACTTTGGCCCAATTGTTACTGCGCCTACACACAAAGTTAAAAGTGTCTTGAGAAATGATTGAGACTGCAGAGCCAGAGTCCAATTCCATCTTACATGGAACTCCTTGTAGCTTTACCAAGAGGTTAAGTTTGGGTTTGAGGGGGTGTCGAGCCCCGGTGCGGCATACGCTTCTACGGCTTCTGAAGAATCCCACAGTAACTGCACCCTTGGCCCCAGTACCTCTCGTAGTCGGTTCTTCTGACTGGTGTTTGGGTGGCCGGTCTCCCTGGGGGGCTCTGCAAACCACCGTGATGTGGCCTGTCCTTCTGCAAGCTCTACACATGGCTGAATGAAATCTGCAGTTGGTGCGGAAATGGTTGCCACTGCAATGTTTAATAGTCTCTGCTGAAGCGTTCTGTCCCCTAGGCTGCAGACGAGCCGGTCTCGTAGATGCTCTTCTAAATTTGAAAACTTGCATAGGCGTGTGGCCTGCCTTAGGCCCTTAATGAACTCCAATGCTGTCTCCCCGGGAAGCAGCACTCTCTGGTTGAACTTGAATCGCCAAGCCATCTCAGACATCCTGGGCTGGAAGTGCCCGGTTAGCCTCTTTTTGAGATCTGCTGTAAGAGACCACTTCAATTGTTGTCGGCGCGAAAATGCAGAGTAGCATTGCGGCCTTCAGTCCTTCTTCCGCAATCTGGTTGACTCTGAGGTCATTTTCTACCTGTGATAGATATGATGGCCATTCCTCTGGGTGTTTGACGTCGAACTCTCTCAATTTGCCAACCTTCGGCATTCTTCTTTCTGGTTCCTGCGATCTTCCAGATCCTGCTTCTAGGCTCAAGGAATGAGTCCACTGAGCACGAGGCCGCTAGTGTAGCTTGCTAGCCAGCCTTGAGGGGGGGAATGCCTCTTTCCTCTGGTGTGTGCTGCCTTTCCCTCGTGGACTTTAGCTCTTTAACCAGCGAAGCAGGATTCCATCCTTGTCGCCGGTGTTAAATAGCGGGTTCTTTGGTGCAGGAATGAAGACGCGAAGCTGAGTACAGGATAACTCGTTGTTTATTTCATGCTGGAACTGTCTGCAACTAGCCGCAATATATAGTCTAGCCCCTAGGCGGCAGCCAATAGGTTTGAATCAATCATTGCCACCTGGAAATAGCCAATTGCTGCACAGGAGACTTAAAGTCTGGGTTGTTGGAGAGCCATTAGCTGCTCCAGCAACCCACATGGTGTTCACAAGAGCCCAGTACATAACAGAGGTGTCACAAAATGGTCACCATAAGAGGATGGCTATCATACAGTATTCACTGACCAGAAGGCAAAATGTTGAAGTTACTTCTTATTGTTCTTTTAAACCTCCTTCATTCCAGAATTCCTTCCATCAACTTGTCTTTTGTTTTGACTGATTAATAGTAAGTGGAACATTAGAAATTCTTATCTACCAGGCTTATTTCACAGGTTCAGATATAGGCATTTTTCAAAATAAAATAAATATTGGACATAGATACTTTACATAAAAGATTTTTTTAAAAAATAGTCAGGAGCTGAGAAGTTGAGGGTTGCTAAGGAATGTCCCCTCAGCTGCCATGTTATTTACTGAATTTTATGATATTGCCAAACCCAATCGAGTTTACACAGTGATGGTAGTCTTGTAATGTGAATGCTACATATATTTTATGACTTTTTTTCTAACATCTGTCTCTTTGGGGCAAATTATATCTTTTGTTATTTTTTTTCATTTTTTTCTCTTTTGAGAAGCATTTGTTCCATTTATAGGCCATGTCAAATATTTCTCATCCATAATTAAGCCCAAAATTTAGAAAAGTCAATGCCTGATTCTTTTCAGTTTTTTGTTGCACCAATAGAGGTTTTTGTGTTTTGTTATCTCATATCTCTGTTTGAGTCTGCTCCAATTTTTTAATTTTTTTTAGACAGTCTACCACGTTTTGGTTTAGTCAAAACCTCTGTTGTTTAAAAATAAAAAAGTAAAAATCACGTCTTCTAATTTGTCCCATTGCAATAGAATCCTTTTATGTTTTAATTTATGAGTAAAAAGCCCTCTTTTCTCTTATACAAAATTCTAAGAGTAATTTAAGAACAATTGCATCTATATTATCAGTGTTTAGGTTTGTATTAAAATGTTGCTGTAAAACTTGATATTTTATCTTCTTCCAAACATAGTGCAATAAAACATCCCTTGGAACATTTTTTTTACTCTACCATATCTTGTACTTATTCTATATACTTTATCAATTTCTATTACTGTATCCATTCATCCCATCCCCTTTAGCAAAAAATTTGCTAAAGCTTTAAAAAAACCTTTTCTCTAATACAGGGGTGTCAAACTGCTGGCCCATGGGTTGGTTGCATCATACAGAGGCTGTGCCCACCCTAGCTCTGGCAATGTGAAAAAACTCATGATATGTCGTGACACATCATGTGACATGGTGAGTTTGACACCCGTGCTCTAATATCTTCCCCATAATCAAACCAAATTCTTTCTCTTCCATTTCCAATATTATCAAATTACCTGATTTTTCCAGTTCCCTGTTTATAACTTCTATATTTATCCCTAGAATTTCCTCTTTCTCATTAATTTATATTACACCTTACAACCATTGTTTTAAAGTGTTTTCCATCTTTTTAACTTCTTTCATCTTCTCTTTTATCTATAAGAAGTCTTTCATCCATTCTTTTTTCAAATGCTGCCAATTTAGTATCCAGTGATTTGATTAATTTACTATCAATACATTCAGATAATTTATTGCCTAATTCCTCAACATTTTTGAAGCAAATCTGGTGTAAATCCTCTCTTTGCAGATTGCTATAGTGATCTTTCCCTCTTCTCTGCTGTTTGTTGCCATTTTTCTTGTGGTTGCCATTGTAATATTATAATCCAAAAGCAAAAGTGTCTCAATTGCAAGGGACATATTAAGGGCAAGCCTTTTTTTTCTGTTTTGTCTTCCTGTGCCATTAATACTTTCATCTCAAATTCCACTCCATACTTACATCACAGCATCACAGTTTGGCTCATATAATCTTTACCTCTAGTTTTGTAAAATCCACCATCTGCACTCTTTAATAGCAAACAAGAAACATTCCCACAAAGATTAGGTCTATTTATAACCTTGAATTTCAATTTAAAAGCACTTTCACCCAAAAGTAATCTTTCAAAATTACGATCCATTTTTAAACTTTCTTAACCATTCCTTATTAAATAAACATTTTGTAAAAAGATTTTAAATTTTGGAAACCTTATTTTTTTCCCTTTAATCCAGAAAGAATATAGTCTCATTAAGTTGCCTTGCTTATCCTGCTGCTCAGAAAATCTCTCTTTAGCTATAAATTGATTACATAGGAAAGTGTTTACAAAAGTGAGATTTTTTTGTGTGTGAACCTTTTGTCCATATCAGCTGCACTAAGTCTATGAGTTTGATGAAATCCTTTGACACCCAGTGATAACTCATGAGCAGTCCACAGAAATCTCAGTTCTTGCAATCTCCTCATAAAGAACAGCTGTCTAGAGCTCAAATGGGCAATCTTGCCATCTCTTTTTTGTAAATGCTACACCAGTTGGAATTCACTAGCTGGCTGCTAATCTCCACCGCAGTGTTGTCTCCCCTGTTTCATGGATACCTAGTATACCCTAAATCCTCATCCTTTTAAGTCAATAGGTCACTTAAAGTCCCAATAGCTGCATGACTTGTTACTGCATATTGTTTTTAACTTTATCAGGTTTTGCGTCTCTGTATCTATATGTGTGCCTGAAATATATACTTAGTGTATTGTGATATTGAGTTATTTACTCTATCGTTCACATCCAGACAGTTGATTTTTTTGGGGGGGGGATTTTTATATATATTCTTCCCTAAAAAGGTTAAGTTGCCTTTTTAACTACAGAGTCATCTCTTGATCATGATACAGTGCTGTGTTATGGAAGCAAGAGGCAAGTGCAAATCCAGTGAAAGCCTTGGCATGGTAGAGATGTAGTATAGGAAAGATGGATGGTTCTTGAATTATTTCTAATTTATAGTGCTCCATGATTCCTGCTGCTGTATGTCTCAGCAAAGTGACACCAGGACTTCAGAAACAAAGATTAATATGGGCCTGCTTGGCAAAGAGGAAGTAAATCATCTTGGGGGCAGGGGTCTCATTTGATTGCTGTTAGGCAAAAACCTCCAGAATGAATGGGCTTGTCTATTGATAGGAAAGCAAGAGATATTTTACATATAAAAATGTAAGATGGCCTGTATTTTTAGGTTCATGTTGCCAGTGACCATAAGCAAAAGAGGGGGAACATAGAGGTGTCAAATGAAATGAAAATTAAATTTGTTAAGTTTCTTCCTAATTACCTTACAGTCAATTCTTACATGATTTTCATTGGCTTCTCATGCAAAAAAAGTTTTCCTCTGCATTGTAGCAGGTTTGATTTAAAGCTGTGGTTTGAGGCTTCTCCTTCCTGTTCAAGTTATTTTCATCATTCATCTTGTTCCGTATGATTTATGCTTCTTCTATATAACTTTGATCTACTTTATCCTGCATTATCTCTGTTGTTAGTAAAAGCAAGTAATATTCTGACCATATTTACTTGATTCAGAATATGATTCATTTCATAAGGCCCAACTATTACTGCCTGCGTTATTAGATAAGCAGCATTTAATCTTAAAATCATTTTCAAGCTGAGACCAAAACCATACCTTAAAATGTCATTTTTTGTGTTTTAGCTGTTGAAATGACAATCACCAAGGATACTGGGAATTTTAGTTTTCTAGGACATAAAACTCTGAAATAAGTTACATTTTATGAATATGAGTATTTCCTACCCTATGAATCAAAAAATTAATGCTGCCATTATGAAAACTTCAAATACTATAGCATTTTTTTTCCTGATAAGGTACTATTTATTGTATTGTCATTGTGGCTGAGATATGATATTTTAGGACTTCTCTTAAATTTCTGCAGAGGAAGGAAGGAAGAAGAAAACATACACACCTGCATATGCACTGAGCTTCAGTGGCAGATGAAAGAACATTGGAGTAAGAAATTTTTAAACTATTATTTCATTATTTCATTTTTACTCGATAAAATATTTATTTCATTATTAATTAAATTTCTATTTATTATTCAAATTCAAATATGGTTTTGTCAGAATTTGTTGTGATATCAATAAGAATATTTCAGAAACTGCCTTTTGGTGCCCATCTCTTCCTGACTGCCATCGTTGCCTTACATATTAGGTGCAACAATGAATAACATGGTAGTGATTTCTCAGAAGACCCTTAGAACTTCCAAATCTGAGGTGGCATACAATGTTTGAAATATAAAGAATCATCTGATGGTGTCTCTTCCCCTTTAAAGATATTTTTTTAAGTTGGTAGTATAGATGGTTTCACTTTTACATGTCACTGTTGTCATGTTTGAAAAAGAATCCTCAAAACCTAATACAGCTTTTATAAAATGTGCTAATTGGGCTATATTAATTAAGGTCAAGCCTAGAAATAGTAACAGTCAAAACATAAAAAAAATGAAGATAGACATAAATGTCACAAAAATAATGCATTAGGCTCCAGCCATGATGATTATAATTTATTTGCCTCTTGCCCACTTTTCCTGTTTTATTTAGAATGGCATCAATAATGTTGATTGCAGCTTTTAGTGTTTTACAGTTGGTGTTTTCCACTTTTACCAATAATGGCTGGCTGAAGATGAAGAAATGCATTATTAGAACAGACATTAGTTTTAAAATGTATTCATTAGTGAATAATAAAAACCAAAGAATTATTTCTGAATCTGTTACTGTTCTGTATTCTGAAGGATAGACATGGCATTAGAGTTGCTTGCCTTTATCTAACTAATAGCACAAACTAAAAATGCAGTTACACAAAAGAAGCAGGTGAGATTAAATTGC
This sequence comes from Vipera berus, assembly GCF_964194415.1. Classification (NCBI taxonomy): domain Eukaryota; kingdom Metazoa; phylum Chordata; class Lepidosauria; order Squamata; family Viperidae; genus Vipera; species Vipera berus. The sequence continues at coordinate 40,489,479 of NC_138207.1, forward strand.
CATATAGACCTTTATCAAATACATTTTAAAAGACATTTAAACATTTAAAGAGGCAGCCCAGTGTCCCAACTGAGAAGTGGTCCAGCGACCCATCTGAGACAAGGAGACACAGCTGAGCTGAGAGACGGAAAGGCAACCCAGTGACCCAGTCTGACAACTGAGTGGAGCCAGTGTAGTGCAAATGGAGGCCACTGAGCAGTGGTGAAACAGAGCTAGGTGGCAACCGACCAGCGGTTGTGAGCAGCATGGCAGACCTTGAGCAGCAGCAGTGCGGAGCTATGTGGCAGAGGAGTGAAGTGCCCAGAACAGCGACTAAGAGCAGCATGGTGGACTAGCAGTGGCTGAGAGTAGCGCAGAAGACCAACTGAGTAGCAGCTCCTACAGCAGTGGCTGGGAGCAGCATGGCAGACCAGCAATAGCTGAGAGCAGTGCAGTGGGCCAGCTAAGCAGAGTGCCCATATGAGTACATCATACCTGAAAACCTGGCAGTGGCCTCACTGTACCTACTGCAGTCTGTGCTTCAGCAGATTTGATAAATAACTTATCTGAATTGAAATCAGTTTAAGGATTCTGGAAGGTAGCCCATCCCCTAAACAAATCTATTTTGTCTGGAACATTATTCCAGAATAATTTGAACTATTTGGGTTCAGGAAATTTACTGCCAAACATTCCTGAACAGTCCCCCTGGTTTGGTAAAATCCAAAGAAAAATGAAATATTGCAGAGTTCTGCAGAATAATCCATTCTTTGATTAGTTTTGCACTTTGCTAGTTATTTCTTCCCCTTCTTGAGAGAATTCTTTTTTAAAAAAAATCATCCATCCACTTTCTCTAGTTATTTGGAGAAGAATTTCTGAAAGGTTATTTGTACTGATCTGTAGCCCATTTCTTTGTGACCATGACCTACATTAAGAGAGAAAGATGTGATGTGGAGGCCAATCTTTTTTGGCTTAAGAGACATTTGTTGGCCTTATAAAATATGTTTTGGGCTGTATGTGCACAGAGAAAACAAGAAAAAAATTCAGCAGAGATAAAGAATAAAATAAAACTGTCCAGAATAATAATTTTTCAAAAATCCAATTACTTTTGGAAAATATATTTATCTCTGTCAATTCACATTTCTACTTATGCAGTCTTAAAAGCAAGGCTAATTTAACAAGGCCAATAATCAATCTACAGCCTACATAAAAACACTGTGGGGAAAATATGTGCAATTCCAATTTTAATTTAAATTTTAAAATAAAATAAAATAAAACTTATTTGGAAAGATGTTGATCCAGAAAAGTGCAATATATAAATAAATGTATCCCTCCAAACAATGAAGTTCTGTAGGTCAGCAGCAGTTCTTTCTTGTCCAGGGCTACATTTCCTCGGGGAAAATCTGTTGTGACTACAAACAAATAAAACAAGTATTGGGTAAGGCCAGAACATAAGGTGGAGTCTCTTCTGTATCTTTCTGATTCCATCCTTTTTCAGATCAGAAGAGTCAGATAGCTCTTGCCATAGTTTGAACCAGTCTCTAACTTGATATTAGCTGAGGGCTATATAAAATACTCCAGAGAACCACTTACTATTGTAGTGAGGTAGTAGCAAAAATGTCTCAAGGAAAGCAGATGCACTTTGAATAATAAAACCTGTTATCAGTAAATAAGGATATTTGGCTGAACCCACTTACAAATGTAAACATACCTACAAGGTTAAAACTTAAAAAATTAGGAAGCTTGCTTTTTCAGGACTTCAGTCATGGAGAATTTTCTCAGTCCATTGAGCAGTTTTCAAACACATATTCCAATCTGTATGGACAGCAGCAGCAATAGTAGCACTGTTCCTTAGGTTAGCAACTGTCTACTATAGAAATTATTTTAATTTTATTTTATTTTAAAAATAGAAATTAGTCTGGGGAACTTATTAGACTTATTAGATGCGAACTATATAGAGCTGGCCATGCCCACCCAGTAGGCCATATGCACTCTAGCCACGCCAACCGGCCCCCTGAGGGCAACTGCAATGCTGATGCGGCCCTCAATGAAATTGAGTTTGACATCCCTGCTCTATAGGCTGCTATGGATATCTCAAATGCCTCAGTTTGAAGATGCCCTCAGAGTAATATTTACCCAGCTACTAGTAGTGCAAGATTTTAAAAGCTAGGCTGTTTTGTTCTGATAGACGAGGACTCAGAGTGGTTTTTACAATGAACGAGTTTATTGAATACACAAATGTCAACTGGCAACTGTCAAGTGTTGCAACCTTTTATAGTGGAACTGTTTGAACTGTAACCAATTAGAGGCGTTTATTCTCCCGCTTCTTGCTATTCGCAGCCAATGATTGCAGCTGAATCTCCCGCTCAAACCTAGCTACGGTGCAGTCTGCAATTCCCTAGTTTGCAACTATTTACATACACAACACCCCTTACCCCCCAGTTGTTGTTATTTATGAACAAAATCCTTCAAGTATTTAGGTGGCCTATGGATTCTAGAAGGGTATCTATGGCCCTGGCTGCTAGGGACACCCTTACCAGATTGTCTTCTTAGCTGATTGTCTCTGTTGGACCTGGGCTCTTGGTTAACTGGCACTGATGCTTCCCTATTGCTGTTTTGTGGATTTGTTTGTGTTTGAAGATCATCTGATCCTGGCCTACTCCGCAGGGGTATTTCCCAATCGTACTGACTAGCTTGCTGTTGTTGGTTACCAGGGACTGAGTTGTTATGCAATTCTGCAACCCCACTATCTGGCAGGTTGTTATCCCTGAACCAGGATGTACTGTTCCCCGCAAATGTGCTTTGCTCCCCTTCTTCAGGTACGCACCCACTAGTTCGCTTCCTCAACTGGTCTATGTGTCTTTTGCTGATCCTATTCCCTTCCCCCTCAATAGTATAAGATAGGGGACCTAAAATTTCAGTAACCACCCCTGGGATCCATTTGTCCCCTTGTGCATAGTTTCTAGCCCAGATTAAATCCCCCACTTTAAATGTTCTACTAGGCATGTCCAGTTCAGCACTTGGTGGAAGTCTGTCAGGGTGTAATCTGTCCAATTTGGTGGTTAGTCTTCTTCCCCACCTCATTTCAGCTGGACTTTTGCCCGAGGCAGTACATGGGGTCGTGTGTTGGGTCAGCAAGAACTCGGCCAGTCTTTGAGGCCAGTCACCTCGGATGATCCTTTTTAAAGCGTCTTTCATGGTCCTCACATTACGTTCAGCCAAGCCGTTGGTGGATGGGTGGAAGGGTGCTGATGTCTTGTGCTTAATCGAGTTGGCCTTGAGGAAATCCTGGAATTCAACAGAGGTGAATTGTGGCCCGTTATCTGACACGATTACGTCTGGTAACCCGTGAGTGGCAAAGAGGCCCCTTAATACCTGTATTGTTCTACCCGAAGTCGTAGAGCTGACTGGTACTACCTCTAGCCATCTAGAAAAGCTGTCAACAACCACCAGAAATGTTACCCCCTGGAATGGTCCAGCGAAATCAATATGAATCCTGGACCAAGGATTTCTAGCTAACTCCCATTTATGCGTACGAATGTGTTGTTGTTCTGGCCTAGAGCGTTGGCACAGGTGGCAATTGGCAACGCATTCCTCAATGTTGTTGTCCAGACCTGGCCACCACAAGTGACTCCTAGCCAACGCCTTCATGCGTACAATTCCTGGGTGGCCCTCATGTAATTCTAATAGAATGGCTGGCCTGTGGATTTCAGGAATAACCACACAATTTCCCCACAGTAAACATCCCAAATGAACTGACAGTTCATCTTTCCTTCTGAAATATGGGATGTACTTGGCATCCGGATTTGCATTTGGCCACCCGCTTAGAACCCAGGCCATTATTCTCTTTAAAGTTGGATCAGAGTTTGTTGCCACAGCTATATCTTTAGCTGTTAAAGGCCAGTCAGGGATGTCCTGTAGAGACATTATTTGTCCCACAGGGGCAGGGTCATCCTCAGTGATGTTCAAGGGCAGCCTGCTCAGGGCGTCAGCATGTCCCATGTCCTTGCCCGGTCTGTATTGGAGAGAAAATGAATATGCTGAGAGGAAAATGGACCACCTCAGCATTCGGGGTGACATGATTTGGGGAGTCTGTTTATCCGTGGTAAACAGTCCCAACAGGGGTTTGTGGTCAGTCAGTATGGTAAAGTTCCTACCGTAAAGGTAGTCATGGAACTTCTTTACTCCCGCCACAATTGCCAATGCTTCCCTGTCAATCTGCGCATAGTTCCTCTCGGCTTTGGTTAGTGTCCGGGAGTAATATGCGATTGGTCTTTGTATCCCTTGGTTGTCTAAATGGCTGATCACAGCCCCCACACCATAAGGTGAAGCATCACACGCTAGGTAAATAGGTTTATTTTCTATAAAGTGGGTTACAGTTGATTGGCTGGAAAGAATGTCTTTTAACGTTTGAAAACTAACTCTATGTTTATTCTGCCACTGCCAAGGGGCCTTCTTATCTAAGAGTCTGTGGAGGGGTTCTGCAATGGCAGCCTTGTGAGGTACAAACGTATGGTAAAAGTTTACCAAGCCAAGGAAGGCTTGTAGTTCAGCCTTGTTTCTTGGCTCAGGAGCCCATTTAATTGCTTTAATTTTGTCAGGGGTAGGATGGATTCCATTCTTGTCTATCCTGAATCCCAAAAAATCAGTGGACTTAACCCCAATGGAACATTTTTCCTTTTTTAATTTCAATCCAGCCCCCCTAAATCTGCCCAGTACCTGTTCCAGCCGCTCTACTAACATTTCCTCATCTTTTCCAGCTATCAGGACATCATCAAAGTAAGGGCATACACCAGGTATGCCCTTTAAGGTCCTCTCCATCACTTCTTGGAAGATGCCTGGAGCAGCTGCAATACCAAATTGCAGTCTGTGGACCCGGAACGCCCCCTTGTGGGTAACAATCGTCTGTGCTTCTGCAGCCTCTTCAGAAACAGTCAATTGTAAGTACGCATGCGCCAAGTCTAACTTGGCAAACATGGCGCCGTCCTGGATCGTCGCGAGGACCTGCTTCACCGTCGGGACCGGGTAAGCATGCTTTTTCATTCCAATGTTCAGGGTGGCCTTATAGTCAGCGCAGATTCTCACATCCCCATTAGGTTTGAGGGGTGTGACAATCGGCGTTTCCCATAGGCCACCCTCAACAGGTTCTAAGACTCCTTGGCCTACTAGCCTGTCGAGCTCGGCCTCGATTTTTTCCTTCAGGGCGAAAGGCACCCTTCGGGCCTTAAGCCTGATAGGTTTCACTGAAGGGTCTAGGTTAAATTTAATCGGGGGCCCCTTGTATTTACCGAGAGACCCATCGAATACGTCTGCAAATTCATTGCAGACTGATTCGAGGGTCTTATTTTTAATTACTGAATTTATTCCCCCGACCCAAATGCCCAGGGCCGGGAACCAGTTAAGGCCAATTAGACTAGTCCTATGCCCTTCGGTAACTATTAAATCTAAGACCCCCTTAAATCCCTTAAATTTTACTCTAAGGCTAACCTTCCCTTTTATTTTTATTGGGCTTTTTTGAAAGTCTGTTAACTGAATTTTTGTTGAACTAAGTGGAATTTTTCTTCCACTTAATTGTTCAATCCTCTCAAGGGTTTCACTGGAGATTATTGACACTGAAGCCCCTGAATCTATTTCCATTCTGCAAGGAACCCCTTGCAGATGGACTATGATTTTTAATTTTCCTTCTGGAAAATTGCTGTTTTTCCCTTTCCACCTGCGATTGACGCGCGCCACCTCCCCTAGATTTGGAATTTTAACCCGGGGTCTAGGGGTCTCTTTGCCACTAAAGTAAGGGGTTACCTTACCTTCGGGCCACACATCGACTTCGTGCAGGCGGTTGTCACGAGCGCAGCTCCTACAGATGGCCTGGATGTGGCCAGTCTTCCCACACGCCCTGCACTTTGCATTTCGGAATCGGCAAGATGCACGGGGATGGTTGCCTCCGCAGCTGCCGCACCGGTTTTGGCTGTCGTTGTCTCTCGGTCTGGTTGCGGTGTCCCTCCATGGTCGTTGTGCCCCGGTCGCTTGTCTTTGTGGAGTTGCGGGTTGTTGTCGGCGGTTAGGATCGGGCCCCTCACTTCTGGGCGGTCTTGGCGCCAATTTCCCGAATCGTCTTGAGACCTTGGCGATGTCGTCTTCCCACTGCTGGTCCACCTCCCCACAGTCCACATAGCCCTCTTGGTTGATCTCGGACGCCGCTGCCATGCTACTGCGGGGGGGGGTCGCGATACCCGGTAGACTCGTACGTTAAGAGTTCGTCTATCACCTCCTGCAGATCGCCGGTGGGTTTGGCGATTATTCTGTTTTGTAGCTGCTCATCACGCAAGCCCAGTACGACTCGGTCCCGAATTCTTATTTCTAAGTTATCGTATTTACATCGTACTGCGGCTTCCCTGACGGCAGCGACAAATTTTTGAATGGATTCACCCGGTCTCTGGTTCCTTTTCTCAAAGATGCGGTGCCAAAAGAGCTCAGATCTCCTAGGTGTAAAGTGGACCTTTAGTTTGGCTAAAAGGTCGGCATAAGGCACGCTAGAGACTGGTTACGGTTGACACAGTCCGACGGCGATTCTGTAGACCGGTGTGCCGCAAATCGTCAATAATGCTGCCGCCTTTTTCCTGTCATCAGTGATTCCATTCACTAGCAGGAACCCTTCCACTTGACCGATGTACTCTTCCCAATCCTCGGGGAAGTTTGGGTCGAATTCCTTCAAGGACCCTATTTGCGCCATTCGGAGAATTTTTCTATTTCACCGCGGCCGCTGGTTGACTGTGACTCGTTTTCGAATTTGCCGCCTTTGCGCAACAATTCTCCGATTCTCTGGTCTTCTGTCTATCCCACCTTCGTCGCCAATTGTTTTGTTCTGATAGACGAGGACTCAGAGTGGTTTTTACAATGAACGAGTTTATTGAATACACAAATGTCAACTGGCAACTGTCAAGTGTTGCAACCTTTTATAGTGGAACTGTTTGAACTGTAACCAATTAGAGGCGTTTATTCTCCCGCTTCTTGCTATTCGCAGCCAATGATTGCAGCTGAATCTCCCGCTCAAACCTAGCTACGGTGCAGTCTGCAATTCCCTAGTTTGCAACTATTTACATACACAACATAGGCATTGTAAAAGCGATGCATTTGCAATGAAAAACCTGTTCTGATTGGGCCCTGAAGGACAGCTGGTCCCTATACCATTCCCAATTCATTATTTAGAGCAGCTATTTCCTTTTCCTATTAATAGGCTCAGGTCTGTCAACTAATAGCAGACCTGTCTCTATTAATACGCAAATGAAAAAGCTGCTCTAAATATGAACAGGCATATTATCGTTAATGTGTAAAGATATTTGGAGTATCAGTATGATTTGGAAATACAGAAAAAGTGATAGGTTGTGTATATGTTTTCATTTGCACCACACCATTAACTTTCGCACATATCCAAACTGAAAATGTCAGTTGGGATATTTTTAAGGGATAATGGAATAATGCTTAAGGGAAAAAAGTTAGTTTATTTAGCTAACTTTAGCTAGAATGAAGCAAGTTCTAAGGTAGAAAATCAAGACCTTAAGTTTAATTGTTTACATAAAAATTGAGAATTTGGTGGGCACTTTTCATTAGAAAGTTATATATTTTAAACAGTGATGGTGTATGTTCAAGACCATCATCTTAACTCCAGAGAAAAAAATAGCTGTTTTGAGTTTTTCAGTATAGAAAGTTGAAGAAAGTACTACACTTTTTTTTACTAACAAAGTACAGATATAATCACTGGAAGAAAAGACTGGCTGAAACCAAAGTAGTTCTGGTTAAATTAAATCTCATTATTTTGAGTAGTACAATTGTAAGCATGACTAATTTGGGATCCAATCCAATTAATGAGTTTTTCTTTATTAAATTGTTAATTGTGTCTTCAGTTATGTAAAATGTTCTGATTGGTATTGTGTGATAGTGTATTTTAGTGTTTCTCAATCCTGTCAGCTTAAAGATCTGTGGACTCAACTCCATAGCCCAGCTGCCAGGTTTGAAAAACATGGGTATATTTAAAAGCAAGTATGAACTTGGATCTGTATGCTGAGTCATATAGAAATGCATCATGCTTTCCATGCCTTCTGTATTTAGTTTAAACAAATATGCCTCCTGCCTTGGTGTATTTTGAAATGTAAATAAATGCCATCCTTAGTAAAATTTTTATACAAGAGTTAATTTTAGTAGTCATTGTCTAAACAACACTCGTTTCCCATGAAAGCACTTCTGAGTAAACATTATTCTCTTTCCATTCTGCACAATTTACCACTGCTTCCAATCTGCAATCAAACTCAGCATTTTGAGAGAAGTGTATTATATATATATATATATATATATATATATATATATATATATATATATATATATATATATATATATATATATATATATATATATATATATATATATATATATATATATATATATATATATACAGCTTCATTTCATACCTATTTAGAAGATGTCTAGGTTAAACCTGCACTGTGGAAAGTCACTTGCTGCTTTTTAATATACATGAATGAATTTTTAGATGTTCAATCTGACTTTTCCAATAATCAGACATCTATATTCAAGAGCCCGTTCCTAATACTTTTGAATGATTGAAAATCAAGGTGCAAGAATTCACTAAAAAGAAGAAACGTTATTCTTTTCCTAAGCATCCCCCAACCTAGGCATCCTCCAGAGTGGTGGTTTTTCAATATTTCCCAGCTAGGTTGCCATTGTAGACAATTCTAGTGGATGAATTCCCTGTGTCTGTTGGGTGCCCAGAGAACAGAACAATGTATTCCTTCCCCTCGTTCACTCTTTTTTAATTGTATTTGGATATATTTGGATATATATTTCACTCATTTACTTACTCATTTCTATATATTGTACTTTTTCTTCACTGAGATTTTCTTCACAGAACTAATTGCTACTGAATTCTGTTCTCATACTCTATAAATGCATGGTGTGTATCTAAAGTAGAAAATAGTAGAGGGCACATTCATTTTCATTCTGAATAGAATGTCCAAGTGGCACTAGTTAGTATGAGAAATATCCCTTGGGTTCATTTCTATATGAGCAGTAGTCTATTCAAATTTTAAATGAACATTAGTGTTCAGGCTTCCCACCACAGTCTTACTTTCATATGCCACATGTTTATAATACAATGAAGGTAAGACAATGCAGGATGACATTTAGCAATTTTCAGAGGACAGAATTTCATTTGGGATAAAGAACCTACAGATTTATTGATGTAGCTATGAATGAGGTGTGTGAAAAATAGGAAAAAAATGGGAATAATTATTTGGAATTTAAACTTACATCTTAAAGGATTTGAAGTCACCGTCCTATACTGGAACATGCTTTGCATTTTAGACATTGGACTGAGGGCTTAATATTTCTGGAGCTGGTGATTATGCTGTTGCTTTGAGTGTGTAACTTTTTTGTATGTTAGTGAAAAACAGGATAAAATCTGAAGAATCATCTCACTGTGATGGGATTAATCTGCCCCTCTTGTTCCAACAGAAATGGCCTACTTCATATACTGTCAGCCAAAAAAATTCAGCTGGCTGAATCCAGGAGTAGAATCTTTTCTCTCACCTTCTAGAATATTCTCCTATTGCAGATGAGGTCTTGCCCCCACACCCCTGGCTTTCTGGAAAAGCCTAAAAATGTAACTTTGTTTCTTGGCCCGGGTGGTTGATAAGTTAGGGAAGATTCTCACTCCCAGTTGCTCATTATCTTGGTTTATAACCTTAACTTCTCTGTTCAATTTTTCTAATTTGAACTAGTATTTTTTAGCACTGTTTAACTTTTTATTATACTGTAAGCCACCCAAAGTCACTGTATCAATGAGACGGTCAGCAGAAAATGTAATAAATTAATAAAATAAAAATCATTCTCTATTTTGGACAGAAATTATTTTTATTTCTTTAGGTATCTACTATTACACTGAACAAAGGATCCCATCTCAATGAAGTACTTGGCCTAACCCACTGTATTCACTTGGACAAATCCCTCTTTATGATGGAACCAACTCAAAATCTATGGGACAGCATCTCGAGTTATTAATAACCTGTGACATTCATGTGGCCAAGAACACTTCTATTGTACCTTTCTTGCTTGCACTCACATTACCTTGAATGCTGAAAAAAATTCTCTCTTCTTGTTCAAAAGGTCCTGAAACTCATAAACTAAAGCTGAACTCTACAGTTCAAGAAACACTTTTCTAACCTACAATTATATAAAAAAGGACAATGTCCTCTATGTCTCATTTGGAAGTAGCAGAAAACTTTTTCTTTTTCTTTGAAAATACCAAGGAAACATAAATCAGCCTTTGGAAAAAGAAAGAGAGACTGCACTGCAGTTCTACCAAATGGCATTTTATATTCTGAACATAGAAAGGAGCTTGTAGTGGCATTACACTGAAATTACCTCTCTATTGTGCAGGGTGAGGAGTTTTCTTTAACCACACGAGTGCATGCAAAATACAAAGACACAAGCTGAATGTCTGTAAACTCACTCTTAGTGGCCTTTGCCATCACATAGAGGGAAGGCTGCTGAATAGAATTATAGACCCAACAGTTGTTATAATATAATTACAATTGCCTTGTAGGCTACAAGCTACTTATTTGCACATTAGACATTACTTATATCTTCCAAAGCTGATTAAAGGGAAAATTGGACTTTGCCCAAAAGATGGAGCCTGATTTCATTGTAATGGGGATGGGCTGGCAATGAAGGGGAGTGTTGATAAGCACTGATCATTTAGTTAATGTTGCTTTTATTGATCAGTAAAAAGACTCTAAGTTTGCAGATCATTCTTTATTGGGTAATAAACTTTATAGTTTTGACTGTCCTAAGGGAATCATTTTTATGGGCCTTCACTTCTATAGCCAAGGTTGTTACTAGCAGGAGGCACAGAGGTTGAATGCAATTACTATGTTTCCGCAGAAGTCAATGATCATGGTAGGCTGCTTAGTAGGAGGAAAATTGGTCTTTCTCTATTTCTAAATATTTGGGTCAATATTGGGAGGATTTTGTGCTTCAAGAAATATTGATTCATCTTCTTTTATCTGCAGCAGTAAATCTGATGTGATTTTTTTGTGGAAGCAACTTTAATAGATACTCTGCTATATTATTAATAGAAGTATAAATGGAATCTGTTAACATTTATCTAAGGGGTCCTTGATGCTCTCTGAGTTTGTTTTCACTGATGATGTTTCCTAGTTTGGATAATGAAATGTCTGCAAGAAAACAACCAATCTTAGAGAGAATCAAGGACCCCTCGTTTCAACACTGAGCTACAGATATTCTCCTTTATTAGCATTTCTTTGGTTCAATACACACAGATATGCAATATATTCACAGTCCCTCAGACACAGTGTACACATAAATATGTAGGGTTTTTTATAAAAAATATACATATATACATCAAAATGAATACATTGGGAGTGAGTTCATATTTACAAAGTAGATGTCCTGGTTTTGATAAATGAGACAATTCAAACAAATTGCAGGCATATTATTTATCTAAAAAGTCTTAGTAATGAATCAAAACATCGGCACTCATGGAGGGATGCCAGAATCTGAAATCTCCTCTCCCCAAACCATCATAACACATACACAATCCCCACCCTTATCTACATGTCATAAATCACATTATCCAATTAGTTTTACATATGAGGTTTCACTTCCCATTCTGTACGTGGCTTTTTCCAATCTTCTCACAACATCCAGGTAGATGTCCTCCCCCCCCCCATGAAGCAATTAAAGTAACAGGCTGTCTCTTATGTTGTCAGTGCAAAAACATGTCAATGTTTGCAGCATTGACATCCCCCCCTTACAAAAGAACCAATCCTGTAATGTCAACAACCACAAGTTAGGAACTGGCTTTTGATTTGTTGGGGTGTTTCTCATAAAACTTTTTGATAAGTCTGTCAGCTTTCACATCGCTAGATTTCACCGAAATGGCTTCAGACAATGGGTATCCCTTCCATTTTACTATATTGTATTGTATTATTAAGACTTACATTGTTTAAAACATTTTACACTGAGGAAATTAAAACATTAAGAAAAATCTAAGAAATCTCTATTTGTGTTTAAATGCTGTTTATTAAAATCAAAAATAATAGAACATGTACAAAAATATTTCATAAATATCTAATCTATATAGATTTTGTAATGGACCTTAAAGGATAGGAATACTGTCTCTTAAATATGGAAATATTAATACAGAACAACATATTAGAATAATCTTTAATTTTATTTTAATTTCATTTTTATTTGGTCAGGAAGTTTGGATCTATGAAGCTCTGGTAATAATACCATTTAAAACTGTAGCTATAGTTCTATTTGAATTCTCTTAAAAAGAGTAATAGGAGGGGCAGGTTGAAGCAGGCAGGAGTCATATGATGGCTGAGCCTAGTTATCAGAGTCAAGGCTCATTGCTGCTTCAATGTACCCTCCTGCTCAAAGATGCGTGGCATCCCTTGGCCACCTTGATTTTTGGCATCACCTCTCACTGTTGCAGGGATTTCCATTTTAGAATGATTTAGAAGCACACATTATGTTGGTGTCCCCTAAGATTTAGCACTTTAAGCCAGTGCCTACCTACTCTTAGCCTAAAGATGCCCCTTTCTCCTGCCTCTACCTCTGTAAACTTCAGTTCTGCCCACCCAGCCCACAAGGGTTCCACTAATATTATGAAATAACGTGAGCTGATATAATATCAGGTTGACCGAGTAGTAATCTTGAGAGCAATGGTTTACTTGCAAAAAGGTTGTTTCTCCTGAGTAGCCAACATCTTCAATCAAAATGATCAGTGCTGGTGATAACTAAGAAGTCATAACTTCAGCATACAGGGCTTTACCTTGAAGTAAATCTTGACACTGGAGTGCTTTTTGCTGTTGTTACACTCTTGCAGACCAAAATCTGCAAGCTTCTTCTTATAGTGAGTTGTCAACTTTCCCACCTCCTGAAACAGATGGACTCCCAATAAAGACTTTGCTTGAATGATCTTGTTTCATGGATAAATTCTCTTGGGTCTGAAGGCTACGGAAAGTAGTTTTTGGAAAGTGATATGGGCCCTTCAGTCCTACGAGAGGCTGCTTTATTTTTAATTTATTAGTGTAAAGTGAGCTCTTGGCAAAGACTCATCCCAATAATAATAAATCATAATAAATAATGCAGATTAATTGGGGAAATTTTGCACTAGTATGCATCCCTCAGAGACTATTCTAGTATTGAGTATCTAAATCTAATCAATCATACTGTGATAAAATTTGGAGTTCCATTGGATTGTAGCTTGTTCTATCTTGCATTTATTTTTCTTTTAAACTTTTTTATTACAGCATTTGCTTTGACTCTTAGAATTAGAAACTGGTCACCCAAAACACTTACAGTAGGCTTATCCTCTCTACTGGAATTTCCCCTGATATCAATACAGCAAAAAAAAAGCTGATTTACTGAACTATTCTTAGCCTTAAATAGTTCTTTCAGGCAAATTTACCAACCTAATATTCTCTGTTAAAATATTGTATATGGTGTATATGCAGAATCTGAGACCTGAAAATGTCTTTGAAGTTATTTTAGGGACAAAGAGTACTATATGATTTTGTATTGAATTTTAAATTTTAAGCAAAGTAGTTCATTTATTTTTTTTTTGTTTTTTTTTTTATTGAAAAGTTTTAAAAATACAGTTTTCCTTTAAAAAACCCCCTTCCCCCTCCCTACCTCCCCTCCCTACCTCCCCCCTTCCCCCCCCTCCCCCCCTCCCTCCTCCCCCCCCCACCTCCCCCTAACCCCCCTCCCCCCCCCGGACTTCCCAGAGCTAAATACAAGGTATATATATATAAAAAGGCAATCATAAACAACCATATACTAACAACTATAAATTCTAAAATCCATCACTCTCTAACTTATATAGGATCAAACAAAACTTAGCATTATTAAATATATATAGAAGACAAAATAAAAAAAGAAAAAAGAAAACGAAAGAAGACTTATTCAAATGCTAGATAAAACTTCTTGACCCTATACTTATTCTGGATAAACTCAATCCATTTTCTCCATTCCATAATATAATGTTCTTGCGAGTAATCTTTCAAATAGGCCGAAATCTTCGCCATCTCTGCCAAGTCGGAAACCTTTAAAATCCACTCTTGTATAGTCGGCAGTTCCTCTTTCTTCCAATATTGACCTATCAAAAGTCTTGCTGCCGTAACTAAATTCAGCATCAACTTAGAGTCCACAACTGTAGCGTCAACAATTATTCCCAACAAAAAAAATTGCGGACAAAACTTTATCCTCCGTTTAAAAATCTTCTGCATATTCCACCAGACTTTTATCCAAAAAGCCTTGACCTTTTTACATGTCCACCATATGTGAAAATATGTTGCCTCTTCATCACCACACCTCCAACATTTAGGCTGATAATTCGGATACATACTTGCAAGCTTTTTAGGATCTAGATGCCATCTATAAAACATTTTGTAAAAGTTCTCTCTTAAACTTTGAGCTTGAGTGAATTTTACATTCCTCACCCAGATCTTTTCCCACGTGTCCATTGTAATAACTTCCTGAATGTTTTGGGCCCATTTTATCATACAATCCTTAACAAGCTCTGTTTCTGAATCGATCTCTATCAATGCAAAATATATCCGTTTAATATGTGCTGGTCCTTGATTTCTAATTTGCTTTATCAAATTTTCATCAGTCGTTGCAAATCCATTTTTTTGGTCTTCTTTCCACCTGGCCTGTAACTGAATATATTGAAACCAAGTCTGAACAACCTTCTCTTCTCGCAAGAAACTATATGATTTCAAGCACCAAATATTCCTTTCCAAACTTAAAATTTCCTTGTAAGTAGTCACATCATGTTTGAAACCAGCATGTATATTTTCTATTGCGTGTTTTGGGATTGCCCACAATGGTATCTTGCTGCTTAACTTATGTCTATACTTCTTCCAAACTCTCAGCAATGCCTGTCTTAAAATATGCATCCTAAACACAGTATCTACCTTCTTATCATACAACAAATATGCATGCCAGCCAAACAACAGATCATGGCCCTCAAGATTTAATAACCTCGATTGTGTCAAATTAATCCAATCACTTATTCCTACTAGTGCAGCAGCTTCATAATATAATTTAAAATTAGGCATTTTAAGGCCACCTCTCTCACGAGTATCCTGCATAATCTTAAGTTTAACTCGTGGCTTTTTCCCTGCCCACACAAATTTATTGATACCACGCTGCCATTCCTCCAAGTTAGAGTCTTTCTTAAGAATCGGTATCATTTGAAATAAGAATAAAAATTTGGGCAGGACATTCATTTTCACTGCTGCGATCCGTCCCAACAAAGACAATTGCAATTTTTCCCAACTCTCCAGTTCTTTTTGAATTTTCCCCCATAACTTTTCATAATTATTTTTATATAGCTTTGTATTAGAGGGCGACAAAATCACCCCCAAATATTTAACCCTTTTAACAATCTCAAATCCAGTTAATCCTTCTAAGAGAGCCTTCTGCGAAGCTGTCATATTTCTAGCCAAAATTTTAGTTTTCTGTATATTTACTTTAAATCCAGAAACCTTCCCATATTGTGTTATTATCTCCATCAGGTCCACAACAGAGTTCTCTGGCTGGGTCACTGTAACAACCAGATCATCTGCAAATGCTCTCAATCTGTAATCCTGATCTCCAACTTGTATCCCCTTAATTTTTTCCGAATTCCGAATCTTAACCAATAGTATCTCTAATGTTAATATAAATAACAAGGGCGATAGCGGACAGCCTTGCCTTGTGCCCTTCTCAATATTACATACTGTTGTCAAACTATTGTTAACTATAATTCGGGCAGTTTGTTTTTGGTATAATGCCCTAATCGGTTGTAAAAATTTTTCCCCAAAATCCATTTTGTCTAAAACTTTCAACAAAAATTGCCAGTTCAATTGATCAAAAGCCTTTTCAGCATCTAAAAAGATTAGCGCAGCAGAGATCTGGTTGTGCCTTTCCAAAAACTCTAACACATCAACTATATGTCTCACATTGGTTTTCATTTGTCTCCCACTAATAAACCCCGTTTGGTCCCCATGAATCACCTGTTGCAGAACCCTCATCAGTCTATTAGCCAAAACCTTAGCAAATATCTTATAATCTGTATTTAAAAGCGATATCGGTCTGTAATTTTTAACTAAAGTAGCATCCTGGTCTTCCTTCGGAATCAAAGAGATAAAAGCTGTTCTCCAAGACGGGGGCACCTTTCCCCCCCTCTGGATTGTCTGGAACAGTTCCTTTAACGGTTTTATCATCTCTAATTGTAAGTTTTTATAATAGGCCGCAGTCAAGCCATCAGTGCCTGGTGCTTTATCCACCTTCAGTTCCTTAATAGCTGTAAAAATTTCTTCTTCTGTAATCAGTTGGTTAATCCCCTCTTTTTGTACTTGCGTAAGAACCGGGATGCTAGCCTTCTCCAAATACGTATCAATATCTTTTGCATTAATGTCCTCTTTAGTATATAATTTCGAATAAAAATCCACAAAGGCATCCTTAATAAGATTCTGTTGATACACAACCCTTCCTTTATGCTCAATCTTATCTATATTAGATGCCCTTTGTTTTTTCCTCAGTCTATAAGCCAACCATCTGCCTGGCTTATTAGCATTGCAAAAAGTATTATGCCTAGCAAACCGCAGATTGGTCGCCACTTGATCAGCCATTAATTTATCAAATTGTCCTCGTAACAGTCTAATAGCCTCCTTGATCTTCACCTCCTCTGGATTCAAAATCAAAGCCTTTTCTTTTTCCTTTATTTCATTCTCCAGTTCTTTCCTTCTAGTTTCCACTGCACGTCTATGTCTATTATTCATATATATCAACACCCCTCTCATATAGGCCTTGCTAGCATCCCAAACCATATCCATAGAGGTACCCTTATTCATATTCATCTCAAAAAAATCCTTCATCCGCTGTTTGCATTCTTCCACATTTCTCTGATTTCTAAACAAATTCTCATTTACGCGCCATGAGCGTCTATCTCCTCTTTCCTTATCAATCTCCAACCACACTGGACTGTGATCAGAGATAATTCTTGCGCAGATTTTCACCTTTTTAGTTCTCAAAAGAAGATCATTAGTCAACAAAATAAAATCAATCCTCGAAAAAGATTGGTGTCTATCAGAATAAAATGTATAATCCTTCTCCCGCAAATGTCTCTCACGCCAAATATCTCGCAATTCCAGGTCATCCTTCATTTCAAAAAAAGATTTAGGCAGTCTAGCGTGACTTGGAATGCGTTTAAAGGCTCCAGCCTTATCCAACTGTACATCCATAACTCCATTCCAGTCCCCCATAAAAATAAAGGATTTATAATCCAACTGGGTAAGCTTTGTATGAAGTAAACTAAAAAAGTCAGCTTGTTGTTGATTTGGAGCATATAATCCAACTAAAAGCGTCTTTTTACCTTCAAACAACAGCTCGATCATAACATATCTTCCATGCTTATCTGCTTCAATTAGGTCCGCTGTTAAGGCACTTTTAACATAAACAACCACTCCATTTTTCTTATTCTCTGCAGAAGCAACAAATTGCGTACCCAGCCTCGAGTTCAATAAATACTTTTGATCCAAAACTCTAATATGCGTTTCTTGCAGGCATATAACATCTATCTTAAATTGTTTTAAATATTGAAAAACTTTCTTCCTCTTCTGCGGTGAGTTTAGTCCATTAACATTCCAGGTTAAAAATTTAGTTGCCATGTATATCCTCGAAAAGCTCTTGGACCACAGCTTTGATAGGACTGGTTACTTTAGGCCGTGCTCCTCCCACAGCTTGGCTATGAATGCGATGTGAAGAATCTGAAGACTTTTGCTGATCTTGTTCTTTTATTTTCTTTGCTCGTTTTAAAGCAGCACGCGTCACTCTTTGCTCTCTAGGATCATCCAAAGAGATTGTAGCTTGATCTCCTCCAGCACCATTTTCCTCTGTTTCCTCCTCTTGTTGTTCTTCTTCTCCAGATCCCTTTCCAGCTTCCAAGAGCGTTAATGAGGTTACTTTTAAGACATTATTGTAGAAATCACGTGCTTGTTTCACAGTAGTCAGCCTATACCTTTTACCTTCATACATCACCATCAGCCCCTCTGGAATCTCCCATCTGAACCTTATATCTCTTTGCTTGAGCTCTTGCACAAGGAATGTATAGTCCTTTCTTCCCCTTAAAATCCTTGGAGGAATTTCTTTTAAAACCAAGACTTCTTGTTCAGCAATCACAACCTTAACATCATAGGCAGCTTGTATAACTTGATCTCTAATTTCTCTTTTTGCAAAATAAACCACCACATCTCTAGGCAACTTTCTCTGTCTGGCAATCCATGAATTCACCCGAAACACTTTATCCATAGCTGCTCTTATTTCAGATGCTGGCTGGTTCAATACCCCTTCGAGAGCCTCAGAGATCAGCTGCTTTAAATCTTCTTTAACATTCTCTTTTAAGCCTCTAATTCTGACAGCAAACTGCATCTGGTAATGTTGGGCATGGCTTAACTCCCTTTCCAACTTGCCTCTTTCAATTTCATTCTCCCGTGCTTTTACTTCTAGTATAGCATTCCTTTGAGCCAAATCATCCACTTTTTCATCTAAATCTTCCACACATTCCGCCACTTTATGCACTGAAGTCAAAATGTCTACCTTCATCACGCTGTACTTCTGTTCCATCCTCTCTTCCATTCTTTCCTCAAATTTCTCCAATTTCTCCTCCATCTGTGCAAATTTATCAGCAATTGATTGATTAATTGATTCCAAAAGTACCTGGGCATGTTTATCCAAGGCATCTCGCAAATCCTTCGATGTCAGCACTTCAGGAGGGTGCAATGCCTGTAGTGATGATTGTTGCACCGGCGAGGATCCTCCACTCCGAAGAGTTTTAGAGGGAGGTTTAGCCGCCATCTTTTAATCCTCAATTATGACGCACTTTCAATTAAAGTTTAAAAAGTCCAACAAGTTAGAGAGTACAGTAAAATAGTCCTCTTCACCTTTTCCTCTTGTACCGCTCTGCCTGCTCCTTTAAATCATAGTCCTTTCATCAGGCAGGGCTGGTTCGCAGACGCCTGGCTCTGCTCCAGGAAGTTCGGAGCAGAGACGACGGCCAGCTGGGAGCAACCCAGGCTTCGGGGGAGTTCGATCCTTCAGCCGCCCAAGCTCAAAGCTCAGGCGGCCTCGGAGAACTCTACCCCTACCTGGGGCCTCACCCCCTCCTCTTCTCCCGAGGAGGGGGCTTCAATTTCGCCCGAACAGCTGATCGGCGCTGTTTCAGGCAAAAAAACAAACAGCTGAGCCGCGGGCAGCCAGGGGAGGCTGTCTTCAGCGCCGCGCCGCCAGCGGAAGTCCAAAGTAGTTCATTTATTGAAAAAGAATTGACAGTAGCACAAGGAAGAAAAATCATGAGTTTATTGAATTTATGTATTCTGCTTCTAATCTGCATAATAATCAAGCTTTTCTGAACTGATTAAATAGTTTAAAACGTGAACACTTTAAAAATTGTAATGTTCAGAAATATAATGAAACAATAAAATATAATTAATACAAGTACCAGTAAAAATATAAAATGTTGCTCTTTTCCCAATGTAGGAACAAAAACATTTCTAATTGTTGGGCTTTCCCCCCCCCCCTTTTAATATTCAAAGTGCTCTTGTTGGAGAACAAATCAGAAAAGAGGGACTGGTCCATTCTCAGTTTATCTAATCCAAATTCTCTTACAGCGGCTATTAGTTCAGCATAAATAAAAAAAAAAAATCTGGCCACCATATGCCATCTTCCAGCAGAAGATCCTACCATAGAAATGTTGAAAACGCTTAACTCTTTGTTAATCAGAAACTGAGTTAAGCAAGGTCACGTGAGGAAGGGTTCCCATTGAAAGTATATTTTGGGAAACATAAAGTGGAATTTGGCACTCTCTACATTTTCTCACTCCTCCTTGTTTGCTTGCTTTCTTCCTATTGACTGAAAAGATCCCACTAGCATACTTATAGTACTCAGCTCTCTGGTCCTATGTCTTGCAGCTCATTTGTCAAAATGATAGATCTCTATGAAAGGCTGTTAGCAGGGCATTTACTACCCATTTTTCATCCAGAGATGTCATCATCTTCTAAGATTAAATTAAAGGGGGAAAAAAGACATCTTGTCTCCTTTTCGTTTTCTTCTAGCCAATTTTTTCCCAACAACCTCCTGTTTTTACATTTCTGAACTGAATTCTACTATAAATTAAGAAAGCACACCATCTAGGATTGTTCACATTCTTTGTTGAGATAATATGCCAGTTTAAATTTTTTGTGAAGGAGAGTAATTTATGTGAAGGAAAGCACAGGGATAAAATTGGGATAGTTGAAGCCATCCAGAAAGAATCATGGACAGGCAAAATGTGTTATTTGCCAAATTGTTTTTCTGCTCTCTACTAATAAATTTGCCCCAAAATCTTATTCTAGGTAAGCCTACTGGGGATAGCAAAGTGGACATAGCACAAATGGAGATGTCTCAATAGGGTTGGTAATGCATTCTCCCACTTCAATGCACTTCCTTTCCATACATTCTCCATTCTCAGGACTTATGAACACTGCCCAGTTAATGCATTTTCCTCTCATCTTTATAATGGCAGGAAAGTACATTATTTTAAAATCCACCATCTCTACAGTCAACTTTTTATGGCATCTTAACAACAGGCCCACTAGTATTGCTACCATCATTGCTTTTCCCTTCCGAGTGTCTAAAATGAACAACAGAAAACCAGTCTATGAAGAGTCATATTGTTCACCCAGATAGAACGAGAGGTAGGGAAAGCCAGTGGTGTGTGTGTGGAGGGGGCAGGAATTGGTCTGCATGACCTGATCATTATAAGTCTCAGAAGTGAAGGTATGGTGAGAAAGAGAAGATGGTTGGCTGAAACCATAATGCTAAAACAGAACCCTATCTAAAACACACAATAGGAGTTCAGTTCTGAGAAAAATCACAGAGGCTATTGTCTCATCCTTGGTCAGGGAACCATTTGTGCATAAGTGGGGCCAAAGACCCTAACTATGATTAGGCTTACAATTTTCTGTTACTTGGGAGTAAGCCTTTAATATTGTCTGGGTTTATTTTGTGCCTTTATTCTTGTGAAATATTTACATTCATTGCATAAGAGAAATATTTACTCTGTTTGGCAGCCATAATAGAAATGGCCACAGAGATAAGAAGCCAACATCTGGATGGGACGGGCATTCCTGCAGTGGGACAATGGCAGCTTAGTCACCAACCTCCACATATAACTTCTCCATGTGGCACAGAGTGTCTTCACTGGAAATATTACCATTTTACATAGCTGATCGGGTGGGGGTGTCCACATGTTTCCCAGAAAAAAGAGCAGCTTCTCTCTTATACAGCTGCCTTGTCCTTAAGAATGTTTTATGGAGACCTCCTTCAGATCACCCAAAGAAGGTAAGATGAACCTCTGCAAGGGAGTCTATGGAGGCACCCTATTTATGGAATTGACTCCAAAAGATAACTGAGGTATCTTTGGACCAGGATATTGTGAGTGGGTGCATCCATTTTCACTCACACTTATTTTAAGTTCTGACTAACTTTATTGTATATTAACTCTCCATGCCTACATACTTAATCTATACGTAATTGCATCAACACACAAATTGCATCAATACCCCCTAGCTTAAGTGATTGAAATATCTTCTGATATACATACTGGGTGGGTAGTTTAGCATTTTATTGCTATCTGGGGATCATTTTTCAAGAAAGTTGGCAAGTTATTTTATCCCAGCAGTGACTCCGATCCTCTCTCTTGAATTCATCTATTCGCCTCTTCCCTTCACCAGTATCAATAATAATTTTAAATAATCACAATGGAGACTTTTAAAAATACTGTATATTATGTCTGTTTTCTATTACAAAGAGGACCCAAGAACTTTCTTCCAGTTGGAAAAGGCTGTGGAGAAAATTAAGTGGTTGATATGGATCAGGCCCCTGAGCCAGAGTCTTTTATGTTTGCCTTGGAGAAAAAATATATATAAGAAAACAGCAAGTTCAGTAATTAAACAGCAACTGCAAAGAAAAAAAAGAAAAATACACAATATTTTGAGAGTGGCTGTTCCATATACACTGCTCAAGCTGCACAGGTTTGCAAAGGAGAGAGAAAAGAAAAGAAAAGAAAAAAAGAAAAGAAGAGAAAAGAAAAGAAAAGAAAAAGAGAAAAGAAAAGCCTTCCTGATCTTCCTAGCTGAAGTTACATTTATATTTTACTCTCTTAAAAATGATGATCCACTTTCAGTCATTTTCAGAACACCTAACAGAATGGGTCAAAATGGTTTTAGCTGAGCTGAATTTTGCCCATCATAATTCTCACCTCTTAAGATTTTTTTTACTATCATGTGATATAGAAATTGACGTGTTATACTTGTTGGGAGCCATTGGTTTCCAAAAGAGAAATCAAGTATCTTGTTTTATTTTTTTTTATTTTTTAGATATTTGTAGTGCTTTAATGAAGAGAAGGGCGAGGGGTGACATGATAGCAGTGCTCCAATATCTCAGAGGTTGCCACAAAGAAGAGGGAGTCAATTCATTTTCCAACGCACCTGAGGGCAGAACAAGAAGCAATGGATGAAAACTAATCATAGAGAGATGCAACCTAGAACTGAGGAGAAACTTCCTGACAGTTAGAACAATTAATCAGTAGAACAACCTGCCTCCAGAAGCTGTGAACGCTCTGACACTGTAGGTTTTTAAGAAGAGACTGGACAGCCATTTGTCTGAAATGGTATAGGGTTTCCTGCCTGAGCAGGGGGTTGGACTAGATGACCTTAAGGGCAGCCTATATATATCCCACATTGCACATCAATGGATAGTGGGGAAGTGAAGCCTAAGCTGTGTAAGCTATCATAATAAGACCTTTTTAAGCATTAAAAACTGAACGATTTCCATCTGTGTTTGTCCCTCCCTGTCCTATCACTGGTTGCTTTGGCCCCCTGCTAATAACACTCAGATGACATTGACTCGCAGCCATACTTTTGTATAAGAGCTCTTTTTCCAAACAGTGCAATAGGTTTTATGCTTAGAACTGGGTTCATTCAGTTTTGCCTCATTTTTAATAGCTCCCTCTTTGTATGGAACCTATTCCTCCATGTTTTCCACTTGCATTGTTAGGTCTCTTCATCTCTTAATATCTTGGGAGCATACTAAGACTTTTTGCTGTACAGTTTTCAATATTAGCCAAGGAAATATTGTTAGCAATAAAAGCAAAGAGGGGCTCCGAAGAAGTGAAAGTGAAGCTGTCAGGGAAAGACATGTGAATTGTATTACTATACTGAACATGTTTTCTTAATTTTGCTTCTATTTTTATTCAGTTTGATATTTTTTCTTTAGGGAGATGAAATTCTTGTCCATGGGATTCTTGAAATATGGAGGATGGACTGGTGAGAATATAGCATATTTGGCCATCTTGTGGCTGTAAGAGAATGGAAAACTTGCTTTCTCCTCTTTCTTTACAAATATTCAAAAATATTGAGAAGAGATTTTGGCATAGCAATTGCTGGTACTGATTTAAAGCAAAAAATGAAGTTCTGACTTTTTTTTAAAGTGCACATTTGTCCTTTTCATTCCTAGAATGGGATGTTTATTAACCAAATTCCTCTTGACTTTCAGAACATGTTTTCTGAAACAAAGCTAATGCAACCTCTTCATTCAAAACAGTTGAAAAATCACAGTGGACATTAAAACTTTCAATTAGATTTAAAATCTGCACTACAGAATGGTTGAATTGTCATTTATTGATACACAGTAGTGCTATGTTCTCTGACAAAGCCTCCTGAAACATTTGCCTATGGCACTTCTCTCAGTGCCAAAATCTCAGGATGCACTTTAGTCTTAATTAATAATTTATCTCCTTTTAATGTGTTGTATTACTTAGCTATAGGGACGCGGTAGCTCAGTGGGTTAGGATGCTGAGCTTGTCAATCGGAAGGTCGGCAGTTTGGCGGATCGAATCCCGAGTGCCGCGTAACAGAGTGAGCGCCTGTTACTCGTCCCAGCTTCTGCCAACCTAGCAGTTCGAAAGCACATAAAAATGCAAGTAGAAAAATAGGGACCACTACGGTGGGAAGGTAAAAGCGTTCCGTGCGCCTTTGGCGTCTAGTCATGCCGGCCACATGACCACGGAGACGTCCTTGGACAAGCGCTGGCTCTTCGGCTTTGAAACGGAGATGAGCACCGGCCCCTAGAGTCGGAAACGACTAGCACGCATGTGCGGGGGAACCTTTACCTTTACTTTTTATTACTTAGCTATTTCTTTAATTACAGGCAATTCTGCCCAGAAATATTGCTCCTTTCTAATCTTTCCCAATTATTTTGAAGTCAGTTGTCTGATCATTGTTGTTGTTGTTAGCTGCGAAGTTGTGTCCGACCCATCGCGACCCTATGGACAACATTCCTCCAGGCCTTCCTGTCCTCTACCATCTTCTGGAGTCCATCTAAGCTCACGCCTACTGCTTCAGTGACTCCATCCAGCCACCTCATTCTCTGTCGTCCCCTTCTTCTATTGCCCTCGGTCTTTCCCAGCATTAGGCTCTTCTCCAGTGAGTCCTTCCTTCTCATTAGGTGGCCAAAGTATTTGAGTTTTAGCTTCAGGATCTGGCCTTCTAAAGAGCAGTCAGGATTGATCTCCTCTAGGACTGACTGGTTTGATCGCCTTGCAGTCCAAGGGACTCGCAGGAGTCTTCTCCAACACCATAGTTCAAAGGCCTCAATTCTTTGGCACTCAGCCTTTCTTATGGTCCAACTTTCACTGCCATACATTGCAACTGGGAAGACCATAGCCTTGACTATACGCACTTTTGTTGACAGGGTGATGTCTCTGCTTTTTAGTGTGCTGTCTAGATTTGCCATGGCTTTCCTCCCGAGGACCAAGCATCTTTTAATTTCTTGGCTACAGTCTCCATCTGCAGTGATCTTGGAGCCCAGGAAAATAAAATCTGTCACTACCTCCATTAATTCCCCATCTATTTGCCAGGAATTGAGAGGGCCAGATGCCATGATCTTGGTTTTCTTAATGTTAAGTTTCAACCCAAGTTTTGCACTCTCCTTCTTCACCCGCAACAAGAGGCTCTTTAGTTCTTCTTCACTTTCTGCCATTAGAGTGGTATCATCTGCGTATCTAAGGTTGTTGATATTTCTTCCGGCAATCTTAATTCCAACTTTTGATTCCTCTAGCCCTGCCTTTCTCATGATGTTCTCTGCATATAAGTTAAATAGGCAGGGTGACAGTATGCAGCCTTGCTGGACTCCTTTCCCAATTTTGAACCAATCAGTGGTTCCGTGCCCAGTTCTCACTGTTGCTTCTTAACCCGCATATAGGTTTCTCAAGAGACAAATAAGATGGTCTGGTACTCCCATCTCTTTAAGAACTTGCCACAGTTTGTTATGATCCACACAATCAAAGGCTTTAGCATAGTCAATGAAGCAGAAGTAGATGTTTTTCTGGAACTCCCTAGCTTTCTCCATGATCCAGCGTATGTTTGCAATTTGATCTCTAGTTCCTCTGCCTCGTTGAAATCCTGCCTGTACTTCTGGTAGTTCTCGATCCACATACTGCTGAAGTCTAGCTTGTAGGATTTTAAGCATGACTTTACTAGCATGAGAAATGAGTGCAATGGTGCGATAGTTTGAACATTCTTTGGCACTGCCTTTCTTTGGAATTGGAATGTAAACTGATCTTTTCCAATCCTGTGGCCACTGTTGAGTTTTCCAAATTTGCTGGCAAATTGAGTGTAGCACTTTTACTGCATTGTCTTTTAAGATTTTGAATAGCTCAGCTGGAATACTGTCACCTCCACTAGCTTTGATATTGCTCAGCTTTTCTAAGGCCCACTTCACTTCACATTCTAGGATGTCTGGCTCGAGGTCAGTGACCACCTCATTGTGATTATCAGGGACATTAAGCTCATTCTTGTATAGTTCTTCTGTGTAATTTTGCCACCTCTTCTTAATCTCTTCTGCCTCTGTTAGGTCCCTGCCATTTTGGTCCTTTATCATGCCCATTTTTGCATGAAACGTTCCCTTCATCTCTCCAATTTTCTTGAAAAGTTCTCTGGTCCTCCCTATTCTATTGTTTTCTTCTATTTCTATTTAAGAAGGCATTCTTATCTCTTCTAGCTATTCTCTGGAATTCTGCATTCATTTGGGCGTATCTTTCTTTTTCTCCCTTGCCTTTCACTTCCCTCCTTTCCTCAGCTATTTGCAAAGCTTCCTCAGACAGCCATTTTGCTTTCTTGCATTTCTTTTTCTTTGGGATGGTTTTGGTTTCTACCTCTTGTACAATGTTGCGAACCTCTGTCCATAGTTCTTCAGGCACTCTGTCTATCAGATCTAATTCCTTAAATCTATTTGTCACCTCTACTGTATATTCAACAGGGATATGTTATAATTCATACCTGAGTGTCCTAGTGCTTTTCCCTACTTTCTTCAGTTTAAGCCTAAACTTTGCAAGGAGAAGCTCATGGTCTGAGCCACAGTCAGCTCCTGGTCTTGTTTTTACTGACTGTATAGAGCTTCTCCATCTTTGGCTGCAGAGCATATAGTCAATCTGATTTCTGTGTTGACCATCTGGTGATGTCCATGTGTAGAGCCGTCTCTTGGGTTGTTGGAAAAGAGTGTTTGCGATGACCATCATATTCTCTTGACAGAATTCTATCAGCCTGTGCCCTGCTTCATTTTGCACTCCAAGGCCAAACTTGCCTGTTATTCCAGTTATCTTTTGGCTTCCTACTTTAGCATTCCAATCCCCCATGATGATAAGGACATCATTTTTTGGTGTTAGTTCTATAAGGTGCTGTAGGGCTTCATAGAACCGGTCAATTTCATCCTCTTGAGCACTGATGGTTGGGGCATAGACTTGGACTACTGTGATATTGAATGGTTTGCCTTGGATTCAAACTGAGATCATTCTGTCATTTTGAGAATTGTATCCCAGTTATTGCTTTTCTTACTCTTTTATTGACTATGAAGGCTACTCCATTTCTTCTGAGGGATTCTTGCCCGCAGTAGTATACCTGATGGTCAACTGAATTAAATTCACCCATTCCTGTCCATTTTAGTTCACTGATTCCTAAGATGTCGATGTTCAGTCTTGTCATCTCTTGTTTGACCATGTCCAGCTTTCCTTGATTCATGGATCTTACATTCCAGGTTCCTATGGAGAAAAAATATTTACAGCATCGGACTTTTCTTTCACCACCAGACACATCCACAGCTGAGCGTCTTTTCGGCTTTGGCCCAGTTGCTTCATTCTTTCTGGCGCTACTAGTACTAGCCCTCTGCTCTTCCCCAGTAGCATATTGGACGCCTTCTGACCTGAGGGGCTCATCTTCCAGCGTCATATCATTTTGCCTTTTGGTAGTGTCCATAGGGTTTTCATGGCAAAGATACTGGAGTCGGTTGCCATTTCCTTCTCCAGTGGATCATGTTTTGTCAGAACTCTCGGCTATGACCTGTCTGTCTTGGGTGGCTCTGCACGGCATAGCTCATAGCTTCATTGAATTACGCAAGCCCCTTCGCCACGACAAGGCAGTAATCCATGAAGGGGGATCATTGTTACTCCTACCCATTTTGGGACATTGAAAATAATCTTCAAACATTATGAACAAATCATTAGTTGATTTTTCAAGCAATGCAGAAATGAAAAGTGATCATTCAATGTTCCACCCCCTGAGTTATGGCAGTTCCTGAAGGAAAACAACCTAACCCCATTCCATATACAAAAGAGAAAAAACATAAATATATTGCTTCTTGTCCCTTGTTTTTAGCACATGCTATATACTTTTATCTGGCTATTTCGCAAAAAAAAAATCTGAGCTATCTGAAGAGAAAATTAAGTAACTCACAATAACATTCTTTGTGCATATAAATTTCTACTAAAAATTATGATGGTAGTACCACATACTGGACATTATTCTCCATTATTTGCAACTGTAGGGTATGATGTATTGTATAGATTCTATGCCTGTGAAGGCTGGGTAGATGAAAAGAACAATAACTCACTTGAGCCTATGTGTACACTGCTCCTGAATGAAGAAGGAATGTTTTACAGGGATTGTGAAACTATCTGGAAAAAATAAGACTGGGACTTGATTGTAAGATTGCCTGTAAAATCTAATACAGAGTTCAGATTCTAAAGGATGTTAAGAATTACCATAAATAATTACACAAACAAAAACAACTGGTCCTAAGCTCCACAGTCTTGCAATATTTCAAACAGAAACATTTTATAAAATAATTGAGTTATGCCAGGAAGAACATTGTTGTGATTGCCCAAGAAGGATAATACTGTAGAACTACAGTGGCAAACCACTGATGTTAGAGGACAGAAATGCTGTCAATGCTGCAGTTGCAAGAGCCTTAACCCAGAAATTTCAGAACTGTATTGAGTTTGCTTTAAACTGTGATGTAAGTGGTTTCTTCTCCAGAATGGAGTGGGGAAGCAAGAATCATTCTGAATGCCATCCTCACTTTTGAACAGCATTCAACACATGGACACACACACAGAGGGAATACTATATGTTTTTGTTTGGTGGAGTTCCAAAATCTGGAGATACCCCTTTGAAGTCAATAGACGAGGGCATTCTTAAAACTATTGTCAAACAGGGCTGTTTCTTTGAGCTCCTTTCTCATGCCAATTCTGCATGCTGAATTAATTTTGTATAATTAATTCAGTTTCAGCATATATTGCTGAGTCCATGCAAATTAGTTGAGCAGTGTACTTGCTTAGAGTACTACTACTCTCCTGTGTTTAAACTGTGAAATTCTGAGCTCTGTGGATTTCCTCTTACTCTCTTTAGTTGTTCATGTATCATGAAATGGAATTCAAGCAACAGGATAGTCTGTGACAGTGAAAGAAGTACACGTGTATGTTGTAGCAGTGCAACTTATACACACACGCACTGTGCAATTTATATTGTTTTCTAGGAAAGGACTAATTTTCTCCCAAATCAACTTGGCACTTTTATAGGGAATTATTCTTACCCTTTTGGAGACTCATTTTGTATATCTGCATTTGTTCATTTCACACAGCAAGTCTGATGCCCATTACATTTATACATTGCTATTGTTCTTTTCTATCACAGAGACACACTTGTACTTGCTTAATGGTTTTTTGCTTCTACCTGCCACAGTGTATCTCAAGTGAGACACACATCCATGTACTTGCACAAATCACTGCTGCTCTATTGAGAGTGACTAGTTTCTCCCTTGTTGATGCTGCTTGCCTAAAGAAACAGATTGTTCTGAATCATGTTACTCAAAAAACACAGACTGTCATATAAGAGAAAATAACCAATGCATTCTCTCCATCGGACACCTGGAGGGGAAATAAACTGTCTTCATGCCCACATATTATCAACCAAAGATCTTTTGCACCCAGGTCAGAGATGTCTACCATTACCCCAAATGCAAGTTGCACTTCTCTAAAGGCCTCATGATTAACCTGCTGAGCTCCTTTCACAGGTGGGTTTGCAGCCCTGTTGTGCAACTTTCTCTGGCACACGCAGAAGGAGCCTTTCCCGTTTGTTCATCTCATGGGATTCTCTCATGTTCCAATGATTATCATTGCATTTTATGATATAATGGTTTTCTAAACTTTCCTGGGTACATCCTGACAGCTTCTCCCCATGCCTGCAGCCTGCCAGTAATTTCTCTAATAATTGAAAACTGCTAAAAAGTTAGAAGTATAATCTTAACTTTAATTCTTTAATAAAATAAAGAATCAAAAAGACAACCTGTGAAGTCCTGACATTCTTTAGTTTTTTAAATGATTCCCATTTTTTTAAAAAGCATAACAAAATAAAAAAATTACACAACTGCTCCCATATTTAGCATATCTGAAAGAGTGACTTAAACAACTATTTCCCCAGTGCATTATTTGCGTGTGGAAGAATAAAATTCAAATGAATTTATTTATTGTTTGGTTAAATTTGCACTGTACCTTCTTACAAAATGGTTGCTGAATAAGTCAGTATCTTTAGACCTATCATAATGTCATAAAGGGCTGCAAGGAGACAAACAACAGCAATAATTTATAGCTTTTTGCATATGAAAGTGCTGTGGAAATGATAAATAATGAGAGTCCTGTATCCCTAAAAGCTAACACTTAATGGAAATGTCTGCAGAAGTGCGATAGCTATGATGTATTACATCACTAAAATACATGAATTCCAGAATTCTTCTTCAATACTGTGATTTTAGCAGCCCTCTGCTCCAGCTCACATACTTTATTAAAATCTCAAATTTGTTTCCCATAAACCTACACTTTCAAGAAAATGAAAGTGATATTTTTTTTTTTGTTCCCATGATAGTGGTCATAGTATGGTGATATTAAGACCTGGTGACTGGGGCCTGTGTTTGTTAGTATAAGGGATCTTGGAGAAAGAATGCATGAACCATTAAATTAGGAAAAATATCAGTTCAGTCCTGAGAAGATGGAAAGCATGAGAATGAAACTAAAAATAATCTTGCTTTGATTCTATATGCTATATCTACCTGATGATTTTTTTTTTAAAGATTCCATTCTTGTACCCCCAGTAATCTTTTTTGGTGTTTTTTTTCTTGATGTGGCCTACTTCAATGTGCTCATGATCAGCTACTGTATGTCAGTACTTCCTAGTAGCTGTTGATAAGTCCACATCCTGTCCAGCGGCTGAGCAACATACTTCCCAGGAGATTT